>NW_003852564.1:3624541-3624949 GCF_000181295.1 Otolemur garnettii
TTTTTTTTTTTTTTTTTTTGGCCAGGGCTAGGCTTGAGCCTACCACCTCTGGTATATGGGGACGGAATCCTACTCCTTTGAGCCACAGGCACTGCCCGAGGCCTGGAGTAGTTTTCATACTTTAAGGGTCATAAGAATAATAATTAAATGGTAAGTAAAAAACAAATCATACATAAAGCAAATTATTAAAATTGAAGGTGGTAATAAGTTTTTATGTATATCATTAAATGACAAAATCTTTAGAGTAGAAAATGATTCTTAGCCTTTTTCTTAAATATTTTTTAAGAATGTAATGATCACTACAGATTCTTCCTTGGTAAAATGCAGCAGATACAATCAGAAAGAAAATTCATGTTTTTCACAAAATATTATTTATTTAATCTATGAAAATATCTATAGATTTTTTTT
>NW_003852564.1:3624969-3680892 GCF_000181295.1 Otolemur garnettii
CCTATGTATAAATAAGCTTCTTATGGGCAATCAACCTGTTTCCTTTTGTTTTCTCAGGACCTGCCTAAATAGGCAAAAAAATGATAGGCAGTGTTCAATAAGTATACTTCAATTTAAGAATTGGTAAATGTTTAAGTGATGTAATTTGTTACCATTAAAATTTTAAATTTATCATTAAATAATTTCAACTTGTCTTAGCAAGTGTGAACCAACAAGGACTGGAAAGTATATGCTTTCACATATAAAATTTGTGAAAAAGTAATTTCAGTGAATATGTATTAAATACAAATGTATATCATTTATTAAACAAATGTTTGACTTGCTTCTATAATATGATTGTGTGCTAGAATCTGGATATAGACAATGAACAAAACAGATATGATCTATGCCTTTCTTGACCTTAAGATATATGTAAAAGACGTACCACAAATAGGTAAAAAAAGAGACTACGTACAAAAAAACTATTTATGATAAAGGAAATTAATATTATAAATTAAAAGAAATAAAAATGCAGATTATATCAATTAGGGAGACTATAAATGCTATTAAATTTTGAAGTGGTATGTTACAAAAGAATATTTAACTTACATAGACATTATCTAAGAAGTCTACCAAAATTATTAAATCTCTTTTGAGCTTGTTTATGTAAAAAATAAAGTTAACAAATATATACAAGACTAGGAGTGAAAACATAGCCTAGTTGAAATGCAGAAAGTTTAGAATTGTTTATTATGGTTTACTACTAATTTTAAAAATTAGATGTAGTAATCTTCTAGCAAAACATAAATTGCCAAAAAATACTGAAAAAAAAAAGCCTTGAAAGAATTATAGTAACAGAGGTCTTTAGAAAAATGATTAAGAGTTTTATGAAAACTGATCTTGGAAGAGATTTTTTTTCTAATTTCCACTTAATTATAAAAAACAGATATTTCCAAAGTTATTTAAACTTCCTGATCATAAGAAAGAATTGAAACTTCCTCTATTCATGCTTTCAAGTATATGACTACATTTTTTTTAAGTCAGCAAAAGAAAAGAGAAAAACTTATAGTTTGATTTCAATAATAAATATCAACACGTGAATATAAAATGATTCTTTATGAATGACATCCTAGGAATCAAAGATGACTTCATATCTGGAAACAACAAAATTTGTTATAGTATGTATATATACATACATATAGTCATAAAAACATGTCCAAATTCTTGGTAAACTCAACCATTACAAAGTTGATAATTCATAATTAATAGGAAAAAGCTAAAAATAGTAGTGGTATTGAAATATAAAATCTAAATTTAAAAGTGAAAAAAATGTATAGAACATCTAGGAAGTAGAATAATGGTAATCCAGGGTTAGAGGTGGGAGATGGGGAGAAATGTTGATTAAAGGGTAGAAATTGTCATTTAATAGGAGGGATAAGTTTAAGACATTCACTATATGAAATATGGATGACTATAACATAGTTAATAACCGTGCATTGTTTCTTCAAAAATGCTAACGAGTGGATGTAAACTATTTTCCCCACAAAAATAATAGAGATGTGAGATAATGCATACAGTATTTAGCTAGACTTAGGCATTGCACAATGTAGATATACTTCATAACATCATGTTGTAGATAATAAATACATAGAATTTTATCTGTCAATTTAGACATGTAAAATAATAAACTTAAAAAAATTGGGAAGTAAATTTAACAAGAAAATCAGAGAAACGATATTAAGGACACATTTAAGTATCATTGAAGTATCTATTATAGAAGAATATCTAAATAAATAAAAGATATAACCTGCTCTGGTAAGTGGAAACTTTAAACATAAAATTGCCAAATTTTCCAAATATGTGCTGTTGTATATATTTGTTTATTTGTATGCAGCACTATTGTAATAACATCCAATATAAATTTGTCTTGTTTCATTTGTTTTTAATGCTGTTGTGACCTAGATTTGAGGCTCTGGCTAGAAAACTGCAAATTCCTCTTCTTGAGCAGCTGATTAAGTGCAGACTCCAACAGTCTCCCTCAGGGCTCTCATACCCTGTGTCACTGTTCACCGGTCCTAACCGCCCCAGGGCCAGGTACCTAACAGCAAGACTAGAGAAAACCCTTGTACCTAGAAGCATAATTATTCAAATTAGCCAACACAGAGATCCTTTGAAATACTAGCTGATCCCACAGGGCTTCACATAAGATGCCTGGATTCAGCTCTGTGTGACCAGTGGTGGGTTTCTCATTTGGAGTTGTAAATAGCAAAGAGTTGTAGCTTTCATGTATGCTGATGTCTCTGTGTTCTGTTGGGCCATTAAAGGAATCCTTAAATGTCTAGTAACAGGAATAGGATAGTTTGGCCATGATCACCTACTCTTGCATAGTTGGTGGGGGTACAGCTCTAGGTTTACAGGCTGGTTCCCGACTGCCATGAAGGCAGCTGGGGTTCTACTGCTGCCTACTGGTGAGTTTGCTCCTCAGCCTTGCCATTTGCTGCCGTGTCAGCCCTGATTGCCACATCTCTCCTTCACCAAATATCCTTGGCTTTGGAATATTCAAAATGAGCAATGAGAATTGGCTAAACTCTAAGGGACTGATAACTAAAGGCAGACAGGGGGCTAACTGAGTCATCCCAAGAAGAGGCGGCTAGAGCTCTCCAATTGCAATCTCTTGATCCTTCAGAGGTGTAGTGGAAAACCTTGCAATGGAAGGCAGGTACTTACCTGGCAGGCCACAGAAGGTCAGCACTTTTCCTATAGTTCTCTCATAATCAAATGGAGACAAAAAATTGTGGCTTTCGGCTGCTAGAAACTGAAGAGATGGGAATGAGTGGGTGTTAGGAAAGCCCTCCTTATGGGCAAATGTGAACCAGTACCAGAAAGTGATGTCAATCTCCAACTCTGGGCTGTGGGTCCAATTGCCTCCTTCTGTGCCATTCTGAAGTTCATATTCCATACACAGTATTATAGAGGAAAATGCCCGTCATAACCCTGTGCCAGAGAAAAGAAGTTAATTCTGATCCAACTTAAAGACTCATTGCAGGGAGGTATCTAATCCTGGCAGTACTGATTTCTTACTATCTAGAAAAGAAAAGTGTAAATATGATCAGGGTGAAGAGAATCACACCTCTGCCCCTCCTCCAACAATATATACTCAATGATCAGACAAAAACAGTTTAAAAACACTTAGGCCTTTTGTTACTACAGGGGCCCGTGGTGAACATATCTTGCTCTACAAGATCTTGCTCTTATTCTGTAAACCTATCTTTCTCTTTCTCCTTTCTATTCCTCAATAAACATAATTTTATGCCTGCAATAAATAAATAAATAAATAAATAAATAACTTAGATATAGATTAAGAAATAAGATAGTGTACATATATATAATATTTATATATTATTGTTATTAAATTGAAACAGAGGTTCATCATTTCTCCCAATTAGAAATCCAAAATTTGCTAAAATAATTTATATACTAAAAAGATAAAAAATGTGCAATTGGCTTTTATGCTATAATATAAGTCCTAAATTAACTTTAATACTTGCTCAAATGCAACAATTGGCAAAGCTTAAGGTACTTAATCAATACTGGAGTTCTAATTACAGTTATACTTTGTAATCATAGTAAATTAAACATTATACTCCCTACTATATTAGGACAATAACTTAAAATATAGAAATGTAGGTAAGCCTTACTTTAACTTTAGCCTGCCTAAATTTCCCCTAGTATCCATTGCCCAAAATATCCCATAGTGGACATAAGAGCTCTGACACAGTGAATAATAAATTAAATTAAATTAAGTGTTGGACACTTACAAATGTTCTTGATAAAATGAGACCCCATAAATCCCCAGGTAAAATGGTTAATTTGGCTCAATATAAATTAAAACAAAGCCTTCAAAAATCAAAATTTATTATTTAAGACCCAATTAATAAATGGTATGACTCTCCCCACTGCTTCTCTATTTGCCAGTCTAATGTTTGCTTAACCCTAAAAATGAAATAAATTGTGAAAGGAATCCTCTTGGTAGTCTGCTACAAATTTAATGCTGTGGTCCCATCCATTAAGTGCCCTGTTGTTGTGTAATTTAGCCCTTTAATACCCTATTCATTCTCTCCACCTGACATGAACTTCAAGGGCTAGGCACAGTGTAATTTCCATGCCGCCAGGCTTTTAGAAACCTGGGCTATGAAGGCCAGGCTGTTGTTGGACCCCAGGGTGAGGAGCAATCCAAATCTAGGTATAATGTCAGTGAGATGGTGTTTTGCCACTGTCAGAGCTATTTTTTTCTTACATGGGAATGCTTCAGGCCATCCTGAAAAGGTGTTAATTAATACTAGGAGGTACTTGTACCTATACCATCCTGGCTTGGTCTCAGTGAAGTTGAGTTCCCAGTGTTCCCCTGGGTTGGTTCCCTGGAGATTTACTTTATTACAGGGGAGGCACCTGGTGGTTGCATTTTTAGTCCATTTACAGAGACAGGAGATGTACAGGTATCTGGAGATGCTCTGGTGTAGCTGGTTAACAAATTTTCTTCTTGATGTTCCCAGGAAGGAGGGCACATGAGCCCATCCCAGGGGCCTGCTAGATAGTCCTGGTGTCTGTTCTGATGAGGGTGGTAACAGGTGGTCAGCAGGAGTGGAAGAATGTGGGGGGGCCCCACTGGTTTTAGGGTCCTTGAGAGTGGGGCCCCTGGTTGACTTGCATCAGGGTGGCCCTGTTGGAGACCTTCACTACCACTGGTGGTTGGGGGCTCGCCAGTCCTGGGGGTTGTCCTCAGTCCAGACCTGGGCTGTTATGCACCATCAGGATGGCTCCAGCCAGTCTGAAGGAGTCAGTGACACAGAGTCTTTGCAACAGGTCTTAACCCAGCAAGGGATATGGGCAGTCAGGCATTACCAGGAAGCAGGTGATAATGCTCCTACCCTGGCGTGGGTGATAGTGCTCCTACCCAAGTCTGTCATAGGCAGTAGTCCAAAGGACGGCTATCATGGGCTCCCAAGGGCCTAGGGGAAGAGAGCCCTGACCCCCTCCCTTAGTTAGCGTTCTCTTCCTTTAAAATTCTGGCTGTCTGTGCCTTGGCTGCTTTCCAGGGACACTCGTTTTTCCAGTGTCCCAGTTTCTTGCAATAGGCACATTGATTTGGCTTCAACTTCCACGGGAGGGGTTTAGAGTCTTTGCCTGGTGGAGTTCCCTGGGCTCAGGAGTATTCCTGTAGCATGGCTATAACGACTCTGGCTGTCTATTTGGTGGTGGCTATGTCTCCAGGCTCCCAGTTGTGGAAAGCCCGCTGGGCTACTTCCACCAACTCACGAGATTTTTCCCTTCAAATTCCTCTAGTTTTTTCAGTTTCTTTCTAATATTCAGGGATGTCTGAGCAACATAGGCCAGGGATTCTGGATTAATAGGAGTATAGATTCTATAGCTTCTAACAGCCTTTCCAGAGAAGTTGCAGGGCTTTCCATGGCTCCCTGTACAATCTCACTAAATTTAGATAAATTGATAGGCTCTTTAACAGACTTCCAGAGGCCCTGCCTTGGAAGCTGGTGGTACCCAGGTGGAGTCTCCTTACCTTCATTAGAGTTAGGATCCCATGGGGGCTGGTCTCCAGGAAATTGAGCTTTTAACAGGGCAATATGGGTGCTGGGCTGTCAATCTGGTCTTAAAACAACTTTTCTGGATGCCTTCAGGGTATATTTGTACTCCTCAGAGGTGACTGGGATGGGGGTTATAGCGTGACTCAGGAAGGTTCAGAATTTGTCCACTAGGGGTTGCAGGACGGCCAAAATGGTTGGAACTATTCTAGATAGAAGGGCTCTGTACCCTAGAGGCAAATCACTCCCTAAAGGGGCAAACAAAGGGAAACCCGCTGGAAAAAAGGGCATGCCTACAAACCTATAAAAAATGGTTTAAAAAAGAACACCTCTGCTAATGAAAACAGAAAAATGGGTAAAATTACAATGGAAAAATACAGGTAAATCTTGGTTAACCAGGGCCGAGCATATGTAAATCCTATCACAAATTCTCTTTTCATTTAACCTGCACAGACAATCTAATAACTTGCACAGACTCCCTATAACACTCTAAATGTTCTTCAACTTTGCCCTGCTTTTATTCATTCTGTTCCAGGACAAAAGTTATCACACAAGATTCTTCTTTTACACAGTACCTACACAGAATTCTTTCCTTGAACATTGCCATGCCATTCTCCTGTCCCTTACTCCCCTTTCTAATTTCTCCTACTCTCAAAACCTCACTTCCCAGGAAACAGGATTTCAGTTTACTATACCATTAGTGACACCAGCTAAAAATAGATGTTAAAGTGGCTCACCTCCGGGGTTGTGATTATCAGCTGGTCTCCTGGGGGCTTCAGGTACTCTGGAGACTCTGGGATGTCTCCAGGGGATACTTCTCAGAGGGACCACATACCCCCAGAGGCCCCCCAAGGATTGGCAGAACTTGAGCCAACCTGTTAATTGACTTTGTAACTTGACAACTTTAATGCTAGCAGCAAAAAAGGGGACCAGTAAAAAAGGGCAGTTTTAAAAAGAGGAACAGTTTGGGTAAAAAGAGGACCAGGGTAAAATTAACAAGAGCAGTACTTCTTTGACTATTAACAAAAGACATAAAATCATGGAAAATAAAAGGACGGGACAGATGGACAGAGAAACAAATGCTAGTCAGGCACAGAGCCATGCCTGACCCTTATTCAGGTGCCTTCCTGGCCACATCCTGGAAGGGATGGAAGCTCTATCTTGGCGTAGGCGGGGAGGTATTAACCACACTCCAGGTTGCCCTGAGGGGCCCACCACTAAGCTCTATGATAAAGCCATGGAACTGCTGGTGGAGGCCCTGTCAGACTCCGTAGCCACAAAAGGCCGTGAAACCACATTTAAACTCTTTCACTCACTCATTCACTCAATCACTCATAAAGAACATAGGACATACAGAACAAAGGACATATAGAACATAAAATATGCAAAAAACTTAAAATACTTCAAACCAAAAGCAGTTCTGAACTTTAAATAATCTTTCAGACTTCTGAAGACTTCTGCACCAAGGTTACAGTTTACCAGGACAGTTACCAGTGAGACAGGGACATGTCTCTCCACTGCCTGAGGAAGAGGCATCTCAGGCTGCATCCAGCTTAGCCTATTGTTCCCTGAGGACTCTCTAGAGATACAGGCAGATAGGACAGGCAGGGAGAATACAGGTAGGCAATCAGACATACTGATGGAAAATTTGGGAACCTGTGCCTCAAACCCACAACATCCGAGGGCCCTGGGGCAGAAAGAACATCTCTCCGAGGCCTCCCCCTGAAGCCCTCGGCCAGCGGTGGGCCTAGGTGGGGATCTGATATATCTCACTGGGGCCTCCAGATGTTGTAATTCACTCAGCAGAGAGAAAAATTTAGACCCCACTTCTGATTCAATAATCAATAGGAATTTATTATAAATTTGATCCACCTGCACAGGGGGTTGTTGCCTCTGAAAAGCAAACACCCCCAAATAGTAAATTCAAGGAGTTTATATACCGTAATCTCTGCTGAAGCAAGCAAGCTTGTCATTGTGACAAGCACGCTAAATCACTGTGATTAGCACAGCTCAGTACAGCTCAGGGGTCACAAGGTAAGGGGTACATGCATTCAGGTGGGGGTATATATTACCTCATGGTTCATAAAGTACATTGACTCATGGATCACAAGATGGGAGTCACATAGTTCAAAGGGGTGCAAAGCAGGGGTACATAGTTCAACATAAGTTGAAAAAGTTTCTGAAGAACTTGGGACTTTCTACCAAAGGCTTTTTCCTGACATCAACTCCTCCCTGAATACTTCCTTATCTTTAGTCCTCTTCCCTGAATTCTACCTCCTCACTCTTACTGATGCTGGGACTAACTCAAGAGAAGTTTCTTTTCCTAAATATGGGTAGGGGGCTCATTTATCACAGGGGGGTCGTTCACCACACTGTAACCAATGCCTAACATTATTAAATTACTAACTCAATCCAATCACTCACTGATATTAAATATATTATTGTTATACATTCGGCTAATATATTCTGCTCAGTCATTATTTCAATAGCTTCTCAATCACTGTTTGCATTCATCTCTGAAAAGAGGCAGTTTACCTTTAACAGACTACCTATAGGGTAGACCTTCCTTTCTCTTCTTTATTTCATGGATGCTTAACTGACTCACAACTTACATAAAATTTTTAAAGCCCTCTCATTGCCCTTTCTTGTATTTCAAGTGGAGTACATCTCTTTGTCTCAACTCCATGCAAATAAATATCATTATAGATGAGGCATTTTAATAACTCTCCCTTTACCTTAATTATTTAAGGTCTATCCCTATCCCATAAAGGGTGGAGGCCAGCCCTATGACATGTACTCTGTTGAGATCCATTAACCATAAATCATCCCATTGTTCTGACACCCCATGTCATATGTCACCATTTTGAATCTAAATTTCCACAACCCAAAATACTTTCTTCAACATTAGGTTATAAGAAGTAGGTAATTAATCCATACTCTTTCTCTGATTCTCTCTAAAAAATCAGAATTATCATTCTGGGGTCATTCTGTCAGTGTGACTACCCAAAATAACATTTAAAAAATTGTACTCAGGAAATAAAAAATAAAAAATCATATTCAGAGACTTAATAAAAAGTATCACATTCAATATTGATAAACCAGATAACTTGTCTTTGGTAATAATACAGGTCAGGGAAAAATTAACATTGGACTGCAAAAGAATGCCAAATGCAGCTTTACCCATTCTGCTGATTATTGGTCTTATTACTATTGGGTTTAGCACTTTCATTGGTTTAAATTCAGAGCCCTAAACTTTATGGTAACCCACTGTTTCAACTAAACTTCAGAAATGCTGAGATTGTCATGTCATTGAGTTTGACTAATGCATGATCTACAGCCCCAAACCTCACTGGTCTGCCCATCACCATTTAAGAGTACAGAAGAGTCTTGATTAGATCTGGTGCTAAAATGTCATTGGCAAAAATGGTGAGATGAACATCAATGGATTTTTAAGGTATAAATGAAATGGTAGTAGATGAAGTGATAAATGATGTCAGATTATACAGATATTCACCATTTCTTTGTGTTAGGAACATTTTCATTTCCACACTTTTAGTTATTTTAAAGTATAGTAGAACCTTTCTAGTTGACCATCCCCTCCCTTAATTTGATCAAATCTTCATAGCCTGTACATGCATGACATGTATGTGTCAGTACATAAGGCCTAGATTCTTATGTTGACCATCTTCATATGTTTACCAATTTGTTATGGTATCTTGAGTGGTCAACTTGATGCATGTCCCCTTCATCTAAGGCTGAAGACAAACCCCATTTTCTGGGCCTAAATAGGATTATAAACCAACTTGACCAAAAGTATCATCTAAGCCACCACTCCCCAAATAGAAGTGAGCCATACTCATACACAAGACCAGTTTTAAAATTAACTTCTGCCCACAGGGCCTTGTCATCAAGCAGTTATTCCGTTTCCCCAAAACCCCAAGCCTGCAGGGTAGGAAATGCTACATATAAATCCTCAAGTGAAGAGCCAAAGGGAGCTAACCTGCTAGGTGCCCCCTCCACTATGCCAGAGATTTTCTTTCTTTTCTCTTGTTTCTAATAAAAATCTGTCTTTTGCTTACATGTTGTGGATTCATTTATCAAATTTCCAAGATCAAGAATCTGGAGGAGAGATTCTAGTAACCAACTTACAGAGGTTCCATATACCTTAACTTATTGTTGATACCCCAGCTATTTGATTAATTCACATTGTTTGCCTGTATCAAAACCTCACACATACCCTATAAAGATACCCAGCTATTGGCCAGGTGAGGTGGCTCATGCCTGTATTCCTAGCACTCTGGGAGGCCAAGGTGGGTAGATCGCTTGAGCTCACAGGTTTGAGACTAGCCTAAGCAAGAATGAGACCTCCACTTCTACTAAAAATGAAAAACTGAGGCAAGAAGATGGCTTGATCCCAAGAGTTTGAGGTTGCTGAGAGCTATGATACCACAGTACTCTATTAAGGCCACAAAGTGAAACTGTCTCAAAAAAAAAAAAAAAAAAAGATATAGAACTATTATGTACCCAGAATAATTAAAAACTTTAAGAAAAGAAAGACTATATAGACGTAGCATGTCACTTAACTTTTTTTGAGAATTTTGTGAAGAAAAACAGTAAAAACCTTGAAGAAAAATTTGAGCTTCAAAGAAAGGTTTTCTTAAAGGGTGTGATGTTTGTTTAAATATGTATGTAGTTAGAAATGATATCCTATATTGTAGGGACTAATGATGTAGGAGAAAACAGGACTAATAGAGGATCAGAGTCCTTTGTAAGGAGAGAGAGGTGCCAACCAGAGTGATGATTTTTTGTGTGGGAAGGGCTTCTGAGAAGGGGAAGGTAGCTCCTTCCATTCTTAGAGAAAAGGAAAGAATGAGAAGTATGTATAGATACATGTATATAATTAAATTTGAGGGCAGAAAAACAGGCAATGTTAATTTCTCAAAGACACAATGGAGTAAATCATTAGCAGGATATATGTTTGTGGATGGAGTTTGAGATGAAAGAGATGGAAGTTAGGATATCCAAAAGCTGTGACAGTGTTAAGTACTTTTTTGATATGGACTGTCCTACTGGGAATGTCTCCCCAAATCCATATCAGGCCCATACAATAATTTTATAAAATTATGTATGACATGGAGTTAAAAGTGCTTTCCATATTAATTACTGCTTTTTGCCAAAGAAGGCATATTGTCTCTGTATTGAGTAAATATAAAATTAAAAATTTGATTTTTCACATGTTACCCATGTGGCAGCAAATGTTAAGAAATGTATATGGAGATGTTGAATAGTTTTAAGTTGTCAAAGTATTTAATGCTAAGATATGTATGGACCATATGTATGAGATTTAAGTTTCCAGAAGTTTGAGGAAAACTTATTATAAACTTTAATTATAATAAAATCTGTCATTTTCTCTTCACACATACACATGAAAGCTAAAATCTTCAAGTCACTTCCATTGTGAAGAATACTCCGTGCAATTCCTCACTTTAGAAAGATGAATCTTTGAATATGCAGGTCTCATTTGCATTAAAATACAGTCATCTGCATTGCTATTTTTGCCAGCCTAACTATCAAAAGTGCATCATACTGAATGGCTATTCTAAAAAAATATGTCAATTTGGGGGCATAAGCTTTGTTTAGTTTTAATAGATTTACATCCCTGATGCCTCAACTTCAATACTAGATTCTATGCCAATTTTGGATCAATTTATACTGATAAAATTATACAGACTAATACAAAAATAATTTTTATAGTAATTTAATTCATTGCCAACTTGTAGGGAATCTAATGTAAAAGTTTGGGATCACTCATATCCAAATAACACAAAATAATACATTAGACTGTTTTCCAGTACTTAGCTCTCTAGGAAGGAATTTTCAAAGCACATTGGCAACAGACTAGAATTCACACAGGATTATGCAGTCTGAGAGCATACAAGTGTGAACTCATATGGCACTGACATGCAAGTTATTGAGTTAACAAAATCATAACTGCATAAAGAATAGGTGAAAGAGATGAATTAATGGAAACACTTATACAGCAGAGGTTTTAAACACTTATGACACAAAAGGTGTGATTTTTTTCAGAAATATTTAAAATATATATATATATATATATAGTGGTCCTGGTAATAATCTCTTTTAAAACTATTATGACTTGAAAGTTGGCATATTTCTTCCAGGTTATGGGCGATTATTTCACATTTTGTGAGCATCTACTACACGCCAGTCACTTTAGGCACTGGATGTGCAGTGGTGAAAAAGAAGGACAAATTGTCTTTCTTTATAGACCCTCTAATCTAGTGTGGCACTCAAAATGAACCGGCAAATACATCTCTCAGGTGATGACAAGCATGATAGGAGGATTGGACACCGTCCCAGGGAATAGGGAGTGACACCCGAGCACATCCATCAAGTGCTTAACAGCAAACCTGTAAAGGTGCACAGAGCTGGAAACTGTTGGCAGCAATCTGGGTTTGCTTTACTTTGAAATTCTACCAAATTGTTTTGTTAACTGAATAGCTGAATTAACTGAATAGTGAAAAGCAGGTACATCAAGGAAAAAAATATTTTCCAATTATATTATCTTATTGCAATTAAAGGGTCAATAATCAAAGATTAATTAACCTATTTTTATAGCTGAACTTTTCCTATGACGCTGATATTCTAAATAACTATTATAATTTTACAGTATTTAAGAAAGTAAAAACTACATATTTCATACAAGACAAACTAGCTTAGTTCATGAAAGGAGGCTTTCTTTTGGGTCTCAATGTGATGTGACCAAGCACACATATATTGAAAGCAATTTTATGGCAGTTGGGCCTTTCTGAGCAGCCTAAGTGTTTAAAATATATTACCTCAAGGCACAAACTCCCCTTTTTCTCAGGTGGGCAAATGAGAGTGGGTTGTCAGCCTCACATTCACTTAGGAAAAAATAATTAACCTTAAAATTAGGTAATTTTATGTTAAAATAATAAAAATTGTAAGAAATTGTCACAAACTGATATATGAAACAATATGTTTCCATAGACACCAATCTAAATATATTAATTCTGGATAGGGAAAAAGTGAGAGAGAAAGAGAGAGGAGAAAAAAGAGAGATAGCGATGTAAATTCCTTCCCAGCTCAGGACTGCGTACATTTTTTGGGCCTAAGGAGGCTCACAGCCAGTTTGCATTTTGGTTAATTATTTTCATCTGGGCTGCCACTTCTGGGAAGGGTGGAACACCCAGGTGGGGCAACATTCCTATACAAGGGTGGTTTGCATGTTTGTTTGTTTATTTATTGAGACAAAATCTCACTTTGTTGCCCTCAGTACAGTGCCAGGGCATCATAGCTCACAGCAATCCTCTTGGCCCTCAGCTTCTGGAGTAGCTGGGCCTCAGGTGTGCACTACCAGGGAGGGCTAATTTTTCCATTTTTAGCAGATACAGGGTCTCACTCTTGCTCAGGCTGGTCTCAAACTTCTGAGTTTAAGCAATATACCTGCCTCGGCCTCCTAAAGCTCTAGGATTACAGATGTGAGCCACCATGCCCAGCCCAGGAGGGCAGTTGAAAAATTAACTTCTGCCCACAGGTCCCTGGTGCCAAGTGGTAGTGACATATTTTAGACATACATTCCATCTCCCCAAACCCCCTGCTTGAGTGTAGGGAGTGGAAAGCTGCATGTAAACTCCTAGACAGAGAACTGAAATGGGTTCTCACTGGCAACTCTCCTCCACTGCACCCACCCCTAAAGCTTTCCTCTCCCCTTACTCTTATCTCTATCTACTAGAACCCGTCTCTTTCATTACTCATGGTGGTTTATGAATTCAATCTTTGACCTGGTAGAAAGATTTTGGCTACTATAGAAAAAGAAGAGAAGAATGGGGCAAGAAATAGATAAAAAGATGAGCCAGAGAGAAAGAAAGAGACAGACAGTGAGAAGGAAAAAGAGTAATTTTCCCTTTAATATTATCACAGAAAATAATTCATGCTTTCTATTCACCCTTCATCTTGAAAATGAGTGGAGGTTATTTGATTATAAGATAATTATCTACTGAATTCTTTTAAATTACATGCTTTTCAAAGAAAAATTCCATTATGGTTTGGAAAGTTTTGTATATTTCCGTTAATCTGTACTAAAATCAACACTGAAATCTTCGTGTCTTTCTTATATATAGTATTTTTCTAAGAGGGAACAAAATTGCCTCCCAAAGATATCCTCTTCCTAATTCCTTAAGATTGTTAATACGATATTGTACAATGCAAAAGTGACTTTGCAGATCTATGATTAAGAATTTAGAGACAGGTGGATTATCCTGGATTATCTTGATGGCCCCAATCTAATCACATGGGTCCTTAAATGCTGAGCACACTTTTTACTGTGCTGACAATGGAAGAATGATCAGAGAGATGCAATGTTGTTGCCTTTGATGACAGAGGAAGGGAGCCAAGAGTTGTGAAATGTGAGTGGTTTCTAGAATCTAGAAAAGGCAAAAAAAAAAAAAAGGATTCTACCTAGCTCCTTCAGTAAAGAACATAGCCCTACTGACACCTTGATTTTCACCCAGAAAGACTCAGATCAGGCATCTAATCTTGCTCTTGCAGAAAACAATACATTTGTGATGTTTTAAAGCATGAACACTTGGCAATTAGTTGCAGCAGTAGTAGGAAACTAGTACATAGTAGGAGGTTACTGCTCAAAAATAAGGGGATGGTTTCTATTTTTCACATTGTCATGGGAATTACATGGATAGTACTTAGGAAAATATATTACTGCTTCTCTAAAAAGATGGAAAATTTCTTTCCAAATTAATATAATTTATATTATTTATTTACTCATGCTTCTTTACAAATTAAGAAAAATGCAACTTAATGAAAATACATGCACTTTAGTAGGATTATGCCAAGGAAAGAAAGAATATATTTTCATGCAATCCCATGAATAGGTTTTAAGTGGTTCATCACTCATTTCTTGTTTAAAGATCACTTAGAACACAGTAAAATTTGTGTTTATTTATATATATATTTTGATACAGAGTTTTGCTCTGTCAGTTGAAGAGTTAAACTAAAATTCAATCAAAAAATTATTTGGGATGGTCTATTTCTACAATTTTTTGTGCTATTAAATTTAATTGGAAGCAATAAGAATGATGGCATTTATGCTAGATATGAACAAACAAGGTGAAAAGTTCAATTATGAAGCATATCTTGAAATTCCAAGTAAATTACTCAAATATGGCTACACCTATTTGTTACTCAAAGTTAACCTAGACAATGATTATATATTTAAATTCTAGCTGATATTATTAATTTCTCCTAGGGAAACAGTAAATTCTTATTTAGTAACTATAAGTATAAATATAAACATAGTTCTGAGGTAAGATTTGTGTTTCTGATTATTATCTGATTATTATTATGTGTTGAAATATTTTTATGAAAGAAAACACTAATAAACTTGGATCTGCCCCCTCCCCTTATAATCTAGTCATCAACCATTTGTAATATGGTGCTCAGGCAAAAGTCAATTCAGCTAAGTATCAGAAGAGAAAAACAGAATATGTAGAGAAACAGGCCAAAATTATTGTAAATTGAAGACTGGGGAAATATCTAGAAGAGAGTGCTGCATATAATTGACCAGAATGGATTCTGCATCATTTCAATAGAGATTCTTTGGACAGAAAAGTATGCTAAAGAAATGAGGCATAAAAAACCTTAACTGTAATCATGAGAAATAGAATACAGAGATATTTATAAATGTATTGTCCAAAATGCAATTTAAAAATAAAGCTTTGAGACAAGCAAAGGAGACAGAGGATTCGTTATTATGGACCAATTTGCAGTGTGGAAAGATATAAACCTAAAAGCACCAAGGTAAATCTTTTTGATAATCAAGTAAATTTGGAATCAGAAAATTATGGAATTATATAAAAGTACCTCTTTACCTTCTGTATGTAAATGTGGTTGGAACACCTACCAAGATTGAAGGACCCTGGAGAGAAGTATAAAGAAAAAGAGGTCTTCTTAAAGGCTATGTAGGTAGTAGTGAAGGAAACCCCTGACAGTAATGAACAATTTTGCTCCTAATCTTTTAGAGAACTTTAACTCTTTTAATAATAAAGTATATACTCAGGTATCCCTAATGGTGCCTCACCATCTGGCTATCATTCTGCTTGTTTTTTGTCTCACTCTGATTCTAGAATTTATTGATTCAGACTCAGGACTACTCTTGAAGTTAGGCAAGTGCTGCTTGCCTTTATGTCAGGAGATGTTCCAAACTGAACGTGGTTCCATAAGGCAAGGAGCAAAGAGAGGATATGAGCAGAGACTTTAAAATATAGGTTTTCTGTACATGAGTGAAGCATAAATTTATAGGGGAGTATCAGGGGGAAAAAGTCCAACCACATGAACAACTTTTTGATGTAGGTATCATGGATAAAATTATTGTTGGAAAAAATGTTGATGAAGGGTCTCTGAAGACTAAAAAAAGCAAAACTATTCTTTCAGGGATTTATTAGTAAAATGTGCATAAATATCAACTGGACATATCTAACAAGCTTTCCACAGACTGACAAACAAATTTCTCTGGGATTAGGCCATATGGTTCTCCTGAAAGTAAGTATAATAAGCACAATTTTACGTTATACTTTTTGGATTTCTTCAAAATTATGGTGTAACACATATACGATCAGAGTCTTGGTGAGATATATTCTAAGAAATAGCTATTCTGTGTCGCTATGTTCAGAAGAAAATATCAGTATGTTTTAATATGAGGCAGAAAACCAAGTCCTTGATTTCTTCCTTAACCAGATTAGATGCCAGCCCATCAGTATAATCCCTCACTTGCCCATCCTCAGTTCCATTACTTCTCTCTGGGTTCAACACACATTCCTGGTAAAAGACAAAAACAAATATAAAGCAATCTCGCTTAAACTTCCTACTCTGCCCTAACTGCTTGGCACCGTATTCATGCTGACAGGACTCACTGTAAATTACTAAACATTTCTACTAGGTGTTTATTTTCACAATTAACACTACTACATTTCCCTGGTTTGTTTACTTCTCATCCTTTTAGATGATTGCTTTATACTTTTCTTTCCTCAAGGTTTTTAACACCTTCATTGTCACTGTTATCATATGATTCTCCTGTTTCACAGAGAAAACAGAGTTCTCAGAAGAGAACTTCCCTACCTCTACCCTGAAAGACCCCCTCTATACCTTGCTGTGCTGGAGGTAACTGCCTAGTCCTGGAAGGTACAGAAGCCAGTGCATGTGGGAGCTCTTTTCTTCATGTCTTTCTCTTATTTATTCTCTGACTAGTCTCCCTCTCCTACCTTTGTGTTAACCAAACTTTTCTTTAAGTTGCATGAAAACAATTGACATATGACTATACAGGAATATGGGAGTTTCACTTGGAAAACGCCCAGATATCTGCATGGTCTAATGTCCCCCTTTCCGTGAGCAATGCTGTAGACTTGTTTCAAGTATTTATACTTGGTTCAAATATGCAGTTAATTAATCACTTGTTTTTTCAATTAGAAGATGAACTACTAAAACTACAACATAATGGCTGAAACAGAGGGCATTTTTGTTAAATCAATCGCATCTACTCATACCAATACAGCAGAGAGAGTCTTACTGATGTTTGTTTACATATATATGTGACCTATGCAAAAATCAATTTTGATATTTCCCTGGTTTTCATTTGTGTTTTAAAACTTACTTTTCTACCTAATTTCATTAATAAGTGTTCACACACCTAGAAAACCACTCCATATGTGTATAGGTATCCTGCTTAAATGTCAAATTAGAAACATCCATAATGCCATTACCTGTGTGTAAATGTGAAATATTGTGTATTCATATCCATATTTATGTACATAATATGTCATACACATATTTCCACGTAAGGTAAATATATATATTTGTTAAAATTACTGGGAAAGGTTGAAAGTGAACTCTACATGAACTATAGACAATGGAGTTTGTGGCTTTCATTAAAACCTCCTACTAATATGAAGTTAATATGTGAAATGTTCTCCCACTAAGTCAACATGAGAATGTTTCCCACTAAGCAACCGCGGGGGTGATAATAATGCAAACAATGCTGCTGCCATCTTCTTTTCCTTTTAAACTCTCCAGTCTATTGCCTTTCTGCACACTTCTTCCCCTTCTTTCCATCACATTTTCTCCTATGCTTCTAGATAGCAATAAGCCTTTAGATCATAGAGACAGTTTGAGGTTCATAAGAATTTTGGGGGGGGCCTCTGGACAGGGCTATGGATACTCCTGAAGTCTCCAGGAGTCCATTCTTTGATGTAGATACCATAGTGTTATCCAGTGTACAAATGAACAACTATGAAGAGGAGAAACGTGCAATGTGTGTAAGGTCACATCACTGGTACACAGCTGAGTCATGACTTGACCCAGGCAGTTTGGGGCCAAATTTAATCTTCAATACTATATTCAAGTAATGTGTTGTTGACTGAGTTTCTCAGATGACTCAATTTTTGTTTCCAAACTGTTAGGAAGTAGGTCTCATTTTTTATCAAATTAGGTTAGCTACTGGTAAAAACAAACACATACACACACACACAAAAAAAAACCTGGGTGATGCAATACAATGTGAGGTTTGGTTTATTCCAGTTTTGCTGAGGGTAGAATGACTATGCTGACACCTAAAAAGCAAGGAAGCCAGGCATGCAATAGGTAGGCATTGATGCTGAAGACAGAGGGATGGCAAGTTCAAGGGCTGATAGGATAAGAACACTGGAATACTGGGGGATGGAGAGAAAGGCCAGAGTGGCTGCAGAGTAATGAGAAAGGAGAAGAGAACTTCAAGATAAACTTGAAGAAGTTAGAAGTTGAGTTACTTAGAGCCTTCTGTACCCTAGGGAAGAAATTTGGATTTTATTCTGACTTAGTTAGAGACAGTAGACAATTTTTGAGCCATGAAAAGAAATAACCTGATTTACTTTTCTTAAACATAACTTTAGCTTCCATATGGAGAATCAGTGAATGGAATAGAAGAACAGAAAGACAACTTTGAAAGCCGCGAAAATGTTTAAGCAAGTGGTGCATGTCTTAGACTTTTCAGGGGCTATAACAAATACCACGCATTGGGTGAATTATAAATAATAGAAATTCATTCTTACCGTTCTAGAGGTGAGAAGTGCAAGATCAAGGTGCCTGCAGAATAGGTGCTCACTTGCCCAGAGACAGCTGTCTTCCCATTCTGACTTCATATGGTAGAACAGGGTAGGGCTATCTCTGGGGCCCTTATTTGAGAGCACAATCTATTTCTTAAAGGCTCTTTCCCCATGAACTAATCACCTCTCAAAAGCCCCACCTCCTAGTACTATCAACGTGGGGGTTAAGATCTCAACATAGAAATTTGGAGGAAACACAAATACTCAGACCATGGCAGTGGACTAAGCAGGATTTAGTGAAGGGGAAGGGAAGCAGATCAACGTGGGATGTGCTACACATGTGTGCCCTCTAAGACTTCCAGACACACTTCTTGATAATTTTTTTTTAATTGACTCTACACCAAAGACTTCTACAGTAAACAGTGGAAGGAAAGCAGGTAAGTGTCACAGCAAGGGCAAAGGGAATGCCCCTAGTAGAATGCAGAGATCTTTCATCATGCTGACTCTACTGCTGAATTATAATTCACTATTATTGTTCGGGCTTCTGCAGTGTAACATGCTTACCCCACAGGGTTAAAAACTGAACATAACAGTGTAGACAAACAGGTAAAAAAATGAAGTGTTAGTTCTAGAACGAGAGCTCTTTTTGGAGATAGTTCATGTTTGAAATATGAGCACAATTAAAAAAAAAACTGCATACCTTTATATCACTCTATTTTTTACAGTGTTTCAACATCTGAAATGAATAAATCACCACTAAATATAGAAAATAGACTGTTTATTTTAGTTTATGGCTTTGCACAGGTAAAAGAACGTCAATATTTGAATTTATCTTTTGAATAATATAAATAACCCAGGCTATTTTCCTTTTGCTTTTAACATGTGGGCCCTGAAGTCTTATTTGTGCTATAATTCAAACAATTGTCAAAGTTTCATCTTACAAGACAAGAAATCATTTCGTGAAATCTCACTTGCTAATCTTACACCCACCACATACTCCTATTTTCTAAGATTCTTGCTTAGACTCCATAACTCATAAGAAATTAAACACAGAAAGAAGGGAAAAGCAAATGAAGCCACATTTTACTGAGGTTTATCCTGATACATCATTGCAGATGATATATTTCTCTATAAAAATGAATATTAGTGTAGATAAGGAAAGCGTTTTTGAATAAATCATATCATTTCACAAACTAATGAATTGCATAGGAAAATGCCCACACTTTTACATCAGATCAGAAACTAGCATTTATATTATTAGCCCTAACGTAAATGAATATATTGGTTCTTAAAAATAATAAATGCGAATCTATCCCCACTTTATTTTTGTTGCCATTTTCTGGAGTAATTTACAGCATCCATACTGATTTTTTAGTTTAGTCTTCACATTTATGAGAATTACCTCTTAATGTTTACTGCTCTATAAAGGGAGAATGCCTGTCAGTATTTGTAGGTTCCTACAATGATCTAGCCATTTAATATAATAGAATTTGAAATCGTATTTTTGTATCACAAACATACATAATGAGATCTATAACAAATAATTTATATTTTATGAAACAGCATATTACAATCAAATAATGTAACTCCATACTTTTTTTTTCCTTCTAGATAACTGTTAGGCAAGAGGCATGACTTAAAAAATTCTTCTGACTTATTTGCAGTAGTGACACAAATATTCCATTTCAATAAATCCCTCTTCTCTGCTCCCTCTTATGTTCTAAATTCCATTGCTAAGATTTACTTTTCCTATTTTTTTTAAAAAAATGATACTTTTAGGTGATTTCAGGTCTTTATGATTGGGATTTGATAAAGACCAAGGAAAAGGACTCCATTCTCAGAGATAAACTTGGACAGGGACAGAGTCTGAATAGAGAAGAAGAAAAACACAGAGGAAGGGAAGGGTATATGGGGACCCTAATGGGCTCAAGTGATTCTATCATCCCTGCCTCCAAACGTGCTAGGATGATAGGCCTGAGTTGAGCCATCCCAGGCACCAGGCTTGTGCTGGGTTAATTATGAGGCTAGCTTTTATCTTCTGCTGAATTGCTTATATCTATGAAATGTGTCTTCTAAGGTTAGTTGTTTTTTTTTTTTTTATATCACAGCATATGTATCTTTAGGAGAATCACACCCAATTGGTTCTTAACTGAAACTGCTTCTGAAGTGTGTGAAATAGAAACCCAGCAGGAACAGCACTTCTGCTATATATTATTAAAAACTCCATACTTCTTTAAAACTTTCTGTGCTATTCTCTCCCCAATCATGATGGCTCAGCTCAGATTGCAAAATTTCAACCTTCTAATTAAGTTATCTGTTTTACATCTTTCCCTAAAACATGTGTAAGACTTGTGTTTTTTGACGGATTCAATGCCTTTTTTACTTAATTGCCTTTCTTTGAGTTTTTTGGCCCAGATATTTGCTGTTCTAACATATTCCTCTATATGCCCTCATGTGGGTTCTCAAATAGTGAAAAATTGAAAGTGTACAATTCCTTCAAATATTCAGAACTTTAAAAAAATCTTCTAAATCATCCAGAGGTCTAAGAAAGAAATAGTTTATCCTTTCAGTATTGCAGAAGAAAATGTTTTGAACTGAATGGTAAAAAAAACTATTAAAATTTGTGAGATACGGGTAAAGTAGTGCTTAGAGTTTAAGATCTTATGCAAAAAGCAAAATTTTAAATTCAGTTATTTAAATTTGGGTTGGGAGCAGTGAACCACTCCTGTTATCCTAGCACTCTGGGAGGTCAAGGTGGGAGAATCACTTGAGCTCAGGAGTTTGAGACCAGCTTAAGCAAGAGAGTGAGACCTCATCTCTATTAAAAATAGAAAAATTAACCTGGCGTTTTCATGGACACCTCTAGTCCCAGGTACTTGGGAGACTGAGGTAAGACAATTGCTTGAATCCAGGAGTTTGAGGTGGTTCTTCTCTAGTCTGGGTAGCAGAGTTTATCTCAAAAAAAAAAAAAAAAAAGATAAAAATAAAATTTGATTAATTAATTAAAGTAATAACAAAAAATAATTATGTAAGTTTCTACCTTAAAAAGCCAGCAAACAACAATAAAAATTCAGCACAAAATGTTAGAAAGAAGGAAATAATATTAGTAATAATTATTTGTCATCATATATTAATAGAAATTATAATATGATAATAATAGAAATAGAATAGGAAACCATAAAGTAGAATAGATAAATTAATCTTGATTTAATCAGCTAAATTAAAGCTGAATAATGGGTTTAATAACTTTAATAACCTTCTATACATACTAATCAAGGGGAAAAAAGAGTAAAAAAAAAAAGTGTAACATTCTGACATTTCTTTACTACTTGGTCTGTCACCAGCAATTTAAATGCAAAATTTCACTAGTACTCTGTGGGCAACAGGACTGAAATGTCTTCTTTCACTAGACCTAATTAAGTTAGACAAAGTATGTTTCTAGTCTCTAAAAGCTCACTAGTAAGGACCTAGGCGGCCTATTTCATATTTTGTAGGCCTGGTTAGACTAGTTCTTTATTTCTCAGGTCCTTAAAGGCTATGCACATGTGTGACTATAGACTATATCTAAGCAAACACTTTGCTAGGGGGATGAACCACAATATGTCCATTAAAGCTCCTAAAGCAACTTGGTCCAGCATATTTTCTCCATATGTATTTTAGTTTCACATCTGCTTCTCAAGTTTTCTCAAGTATCCTGAGAAATTTATCAGACACTGGGAACTAAAACCTCTTTCTCACAGGAGTTTAAGTCTTTTGAAAGATAAATAGGATTCCAAGTGATGGAGATCAAAACATTAACTTTTTCCCCCTCTCTTTATTGATAAAGAGCAGATTAAGGAACATGGCTTGGGTGTTTTATCTAAGTTAATTTTATTATGTTGTATCATTAATAAAAACAGACATAACCAGCCATGTACTGATAAACTGTACACCTGATTCTATGAAGATGTAAAGAGAAATACCGATTCTATGCAGAAAAGAGAAGAAGGAAGAGATGAATTTCAGAATGTGGTTTTATTTTTAGAAACAAAATTTTAGAAAAAAAATTCTTGCGTCAAAAAGCAGCTGTGGAAATGCAAATTAGTACAACTTCTATAGAAAACAAAATGGAGATTTCTCAAGGAACCAAAAGTAGATCTACCATTCAATCCAAAAATCCCAGGAGTAAGTATCTACCCAAAGGAAAATAAGCCACTGTATCAAAAAGACACCTGCACTCGTATACTTATTACAACATAATTCACAATTGCAAAGATATGAAATTAACCTTTGCAGTTTTCACCAACTGAAGAGAGGATAAAGATGATACATACACACACACACACATAAATATACAGAGGGTACCAAAAATGTTCACACATTTTAAGTAGTAGTATCTTTGTATTATTTTAAAAGTTGAATTGAATTATGGTAGCAATGTATAGTATGGCATTTGCTCAAAAGATGGCATTAATCAAATGAATATTAACATCACCATGTGACAGGCATACCTTGGCTATGGATTCCTCAGAGGAGATTAACACCAGTGGCGTTTTACTCCACAGGGAACTAGTAGAATTTAAGATCTCCCTAGAAATCTGTGTGTGTGATCTCAAGTGGGAGGCTCTCCCAATACAAGGCTCAACTTTCACATTTCTCAAGGCTACCCTTAGGGTTAAGAATAATAACAATAGGAGCTGATATACTCAATTAGAGAAACTGCTGGTGTCTTTGTTCCCTCCCTCATCTTACCCGCTGGGCAAATAGACTTCAATAAAAGCAGAGTGAAGCAAATACTCAGGGCCATTGCCGGAATCCCACACATGGGCAATGGACCCTTGAGCTCCCACTTTTAATTCTACTCTATGTCTCTTGTCTCTTTCTTTACCATCTTTTCTAACTCTGTATTTCTTCAGTCAGTTGCTGCCAGTTTCCACAGGTTTTAGTGGACCAGCCCCCAGGGCAGGACCCCAACACAAGTAATAGTGTGATATTAAAAATAGGTAAGATTTTAAGCATATATTTTATACATCTTTTAATTTATTATCAATTAAAAATTTATATTTTTAATAATAATCTATACTTTGAATTAGCTAAGTATCTAGTTATAAAAATATCTGTAGCAATTAATGAAAGTGAAAAAATTAGACAACTATTTTTTGTCATTTATCATGAAAGTCATTTTAAGCCTAAGTTAAAAGAAGATTTTTATTATAAGTAGTATTTGTAGCATATGCTATGAAAGTTTTGTTTTCATTGAAAAAAAATTCTAAAAGAATTATGAGATGTACCCATAAAATACAAAACATATATTTGAATTTATGGGGTTTTAAGAATTTGACTCCTTTAATTGACCACAGATAATAGGAAGAAAAAAAAAAGAGGGTGATGCTTCTGTCTCAGTGCGTAGGGCACCTGCCCCATATGCCAAGGGTGGTGGGTTAATACCTGGCCCTGGCCAAACTGCAACAAGAAAAAAAAAAAAAAAGGAAAAGAAAGAGACAAAGAATAAATTTTAAAATCTTCACAATTTCCAAGTTGATATGCTTATTTGCATTTTAAAGGATTTAAATAAATGCAGGTTTTCTTCAAGAAAGTCTATATAATATACTGTACAGAAAAGATATAAAAATAACCCTCAAATACATGAAAACACATGCAAACATGTAATTGGAGAAAGGAAAAGTAAAACAATGTTGAAATACCATTTCTTACCTATCATAGCACAGGCAAAGATCAAAAAGTATGGTGACATATTTTGTTGATGAGACTTTGGGAAACTGGTAAAATCTGGGAAAAATTTGATAGCACCTAACAAAATTTACCTTTTAACCTTAGAAACTCCACTTCCAGGGATCTATTAAAAGAATAAAAATATCCACATACAGAGGATTAATTATATCACAGTTTAGTTAACCACTCTTCTGAGTAGGAGCAGAACTGCTTTCAATACTTCCTAATTGCAAACAGTAAACTGTGGTACATTCATACAATGAAGAACTATGTAACAATAAAAATAAATGAGAAAAATCTTCATGAACCAATACAGAGTGATTTTCAGGATGTATGAGCTTCTGGTCAGTTTGAAAAACAAAGCACTATCCCATATTTATAGCATGTTCCTGCTTATGTATATAAGAGAGATGTATCTGGTCTTGTGCAAAAGAAAGATAAAAACAGTCTTTCTTTTAGTAAGTAAATAGTAAAACCAAGAGAAAATAATATTGTTTAACTATACAGGGTAGATATAAGTAAGATAGAAGAAAAGAATGAGAATGGGCACTAGGGATGGAGTGGGAATAACATTTTCTGAATATCCTTTTTAATGTAACTCTGACTTATAGTAATATTTTATAGAACAAAAAATAAAAAGTAGAGAAACTAATTCAACCAGGATATATGAAGAACAAAGGTAGAATAAAAAAAAGGAAAAATGATTCCAAATATATTATAACATAAAACATGATTCTGAAGCAGGAAGCCAAGAAAATATGTAACCTAAGTATCTTTAGAAAAAAAGTATTTTGACTGGAACTGTAAAACTAAAGACAAAAACATCTGTCCATTAGCACTGCATTCCAATTGGTAAATTTGTTTCACATAGCAATTCAGTTAGCAATTCTGAAACTGCTTCATGTCTATAACAAGATCAAACTTTTAGGTAAATATACTATAAATAATGAAATCCATATTTCTCACTGTTGGATAAAGGAATTATGAATAGGCCAGGGGCAGGGGCTCAGAACTGTAATCACAACATTCTGGGAGGTGGAGGTGGATTGGTTGAGCTTCAGAGTGCAAGACCAGCTGGCGCAGGATTGAGAGACCCTATCTATACTAAAAATAGAAAAACTGGCCAAGCATTGTGACAGGCATGTGTGGTCTTAGCTATTTGGGAGACTGAGGCAGGAAGATCACTTGAACTTGAGGTTGCTATGAGCTAAGCTGAAGCTAGTCTGGGCAATAGAGTCAGATTCTGCCTCAAAAAATAAAAATTAAAAAAAAAATATGTTCCAAATAATAAAAGAGGAAGACTAAAATAAACATGGTTAGGTACTATTAAATCAAAGGGAGAATGTGTGGGTGTGTATATACAGTATATATTTATTCATGTATATATACATAAACATACATATTTATAAATATACATACATATAAATAAATGAAAAAATAAACACAAGGATGTTTATATGTTGCATAATAAACATTTACATTTATATCTCTTATCTTCCACCACGGTAGAAGCAAAGACATCTCAGTTGCAAGGAGTGCAACTAACACTCAAATACTGGTTTCTAAATGCTGTTCTCTAATAAAGGCAGCCATGTATCTGTGGAGATGTGGTTAGATCCAGGAATGGCTGTAAAAAACACGAGATGAGCATGGAAAATAGTGTGGTGTCAGAAAGTAAAGACATGCTCCAATAGAGTGGGGCCATGTCAAAGTGTACATGGGGTCTATCTGAGCAAAAATAATGATAACAAAATTATAACCCTTGTGAAAGATAAGTGGTATTGAACCCCTATTTATATATAATCAAATAAATAAGTGGAGCAGAGGGTACAGCTTTTCCTCACAGAAGTGTTTCGATCCCAAGAGGGACTTAGATAGTCACCAATAAGTAAATATTACAGTACAATCTGTGGATTAATCAATGGATGTATAATAAAGAATTTAACTTTACCTCCAAAGAGGTCTGGCATTTGCCTTCAACTTCTGGGAGATAATCTCTAAGCTTTTGCCATGTTATATCTAATAGGAGGGTTTTGTTTGCCTGGGAGTCCTGGTCCATGCTGGGTAGTCTGACAATGTGATTTCAAGTGGGAACAGTGGACCATTTGCATTTGCAGTGTCAGCGTGACCTCCAGGGAGAATGGAGATCAAGGTCAGTTATGTCAGTGGGCAAATAGGGTTATATGATTGAACCACAATAGTGACTATGATACCAAGGCTCAGATGAGCCTCCTTGGTTGGCACTGCTCAAGGCCTATTGTCACACCTCAGTGTAGAAAACAAAGCTGTCAACACCTCCCAGCAGTTAGAAGCCAAGTGTTTGAAACTTTCTTGGCCTCTGCCCTGTGCACTTTTTCCTCAGCTAATTTCATCTGTATCTTTCAGTTTTAATAAACTGTAACTGTGAGTATAAGAGCTTGCTGTAAGTTCTATGGATTCTTCTGGCAAATTATTAAAACAATGGTGCTCTTAGAGACTCCAAAACATGCAGTTGGTGTCAGAAAGAAGTGTAGAATTATGGACTGTGTTCCCTCCGCCATTTCAATGGATAAAAAAATTGGGGGCAAAAATTTGAGAGTGACTGGATATTGGCATAGACTAAAGTATAGCAATAAATATTTTTATTATTAAACATAAAAATAGTAAAAGCCCTCATTGGACAAATGCAGCAGAAATTGCTTAACTAAAAGATCAAGGTTGCATCATTAACAATAAGACATAGTGACACCATGAAGAATCCTACCCACCAGCAATATGCTGCACTGATAATTTGAAAAGGAAAAACATCACTTCTGTGGTTCCTTCCCCAAATGCATATAACCCCAGTAATCAAGAGATTGATGTTAATGTTACTCAACATCAGACAAACCAAAACTGAGGACTGTTTCACCAATAATGGATTAGACTCTTCAAGAATGGTCAAGGTTGGCTTGGCGCCTGTGACTCAAGTGGCTAAGGCACCAGCCACATATAGCTGAGCTGGCAGGTTCGAATCCTGCCTGGGCCTGCCAAATAACAATGATGGCTGCAACCAAAAAATAGCCAGGCATTGTGGCGGGCACCTGTAGTCCCAGCTACTTAGAGGAAGAGGCAGGAGGCAGGAGATTAGCTTGAGCCCATGAGTTGGAGGTTGTTCTGAGCTGTGATGTCACAGCAGTCTACCCAGGGGCACAGCTTGAAGCTCTGTATCAAAAAAAAAAAAAAAAAAGAATGGTCAAGGTCATGGGAAATGAAGAAAGACTGAGGAGCTGACAGTTTGGAAAAGACCAAGAAAACATAATGAGTGATTACAATTTGGTATCTTGGATTGACTCCTGGCACATAAAAAACAAAGTCATGAATGGAAAAAAAAACAAAACACAAACTCTGAATAACAACTGTATTTTGTATCAATGTTAATATTTTAAGTTTTGGTCAGTAACCTGTGCTACAACATGTGTTAACATTATTGGAAGTTGAGTGAAAGGTGTGTGGGAGCCCTTATTATTTTTATAACTTTTTAAAGTAAAATATTATTTCAAAATAATCAAGAAAGAAAGAATGAAAGAGAGAAAGTGAAGGGAAAAAGGGAGGATGGGAGGGAGGAAGAAAGGAAGGAAGGGAGGGAGGAAGGGAAGGAAGGAGGGAGGGAGGGAAATAGGGAAAGGGGGAGGAGGGAGGAAAAGAAGGAATGGAGGGAAGGGGAAAAAGAGGGAAGGCAGGAAGGAGTGAAGGAGGAAGGGATGGAGAGAGGGAGGAAGAGTGGGAGGGAGTGAGGGAGGAAATGGAAGAAGGAAGGGAGGGAGGGAAAGTGAGAGGGAGTGAAGGAGTGAAGGAAGTAAAGAAAAGTAAGAATGGGAAAAAAAGAGGAGGTGAAAGGAGGAAAAAGCCAATATAAAAACTCCACAATTAAACACAGACTTCTGCTTCCAAAGAATTTTCAATTATAACTCAACAAACACAATTTTATTTACATTTGCTTTCCTCTAATTCCTTAGATCTCATTTGAAGATGAGGATGAACTGAGGAGCAGATAATACATACAAATGCTTCAGTCTCACCCTAGAAGAAGTAAATCAAAATATCCCACTAGGGATGAAGACTCACTCTCGGTAATTATCAACAGGATGTCCAGCTAATTGCTCAGACAGGTTTGAGAACACCTAGCTTCTACTGTAAGTGTTTTGATTATCTGAGTATAGCAAAGGAAAATACATAATATCTTAGAAAACGCTGTTAAATGAATGTATGTCAGAAATGAAAGTAACACAGTTCTGTTATTATAATGAAATTTTATGGCAAAATAGAATTACGTTTTTTCACAACTTCTCTATAGCATTTGTTGTGTAAAGTAAGGTAAATGTAAACATTTAAAATGCATTTTCCAAAATGAATTTTCTTAGTTATAATTAACTTGTGTGAGAGACAAAAAGAGATAATAAGATAATACAAAATAAAGATTTTTGTTATGGAATTATTACTCATACCACACTTCAGGGTCTTCGATCCTGATTCAACAGAAATTGAGGTGAGTGCAGAAAGATTTATGCAGGCAAGGCTTTTATTGGGACTTTTTTTTTTTGAGATAGAGTCTCAAGCTGTCACCCTGGGTAGAATGCTATGACACCATAGTTCACAGCAACCTCCAGCTTGGGCTCAAGTGATCCTCTTGCCTCAGTTTTTCTATTTTTAGTAGAGATGGGATCTCACTTTTGCTCAGGCTGGTCTTGAACTTGTGAACTCAAGCTGTCCAGCCATCTTGGCCTCCCAAAATGCTAGGATTACAGGCATAGCCACCACGCCAGGCTGGAACTTTTTATTAAAAAAAAAAAAAAAAAAAAAAGGTGAGGGGCGTTAGGGAAGAGACAGTTACTGGTTAAGGGGCCACCAGACTGGCTCTCTGAATAAGGGACTGGGGCAGTTTTATGGGTTGTAGGAGGGAGGCAGTGTCAGTCCTGAAGTCACCCCCTGTAGAGGCAGGGTTCTGTTGGTGGCTGCCAGTTGGTGGGCACAGTCCTTCATGCAATGTGAGGATCATGAGATGTTAAATCTCCACTCCCATAGTGATTTTTAGCATTAGAATGAAAATATAATGAGGGGAAAGTTAAGTAAGGTCAGTAGGGGGTATTTTTTGGCTTGCTGTGGTTAGATTCAGAGAGGGAGAGTTTCCTTAGCTAGGTTCCTAGAAAATATTACTCAAGAGACAAACAACTTGGTCCTTTCTTTATCTGAGTATACGCTGAAATCCAGTGGCAAGAAGGCCATCTGTTTTTTTTGCTTTGTTTTGTTTTTGTTTTTTCTTTCTTTCTACAATTAGGTTGAGTCATGCTACCAGAGGTTACCTCTCTTGGTCAGGAGTGAGGCTCATGTTCTGTCTCTATATTGTCTCATTATCTCCCAGGATCCAGGTCAGCAATAATCTGATGGTTCATCAATGTACTATCCTATATTTGAAGATGTGACACATATTCTTAAAGATTGCTTGCAAATGCAACCTTGTTTTCTAAAGTGTTATAGAAGATGTCCAGGTCTTACTCTGCTTTTCAGCTCTTTTCAAAAGACTAAAACCAAAAGATTGTGAATCAACAATTAGAAAAGACTTTTTAAAGTTATATAAGCCAGCTATTTCTTTTTATAGATTAAAAAACAAAACCAAATAAAACTGTAGCCAAGGTAGCACCAATGGCTGGCATGAATAGTCATTGACAGAGTTTGTTCCTATGCTGTCATAGTCAAATAATTCATAGTGAACAAATGATCTATACCTGCTCATTTAACTGGCCAAGAGCACTTTATATTTGGAAGCTGAGTGCCAATATTTGTTTGGCTGTTGTTTCCTATGAGGCATCTCAGGAAATTACACCCCAAAATATCACTCTGTGGTATAAAGAGTATTATGAATTAATGGCCATTATAGATTAACAGGCATTGGAAGGGGCTTTCCTTCTTTTTTCACTAAAAAAAGAACCCATCTACCAGGCCTGGTGGCTCTCACCTATAATCCTAGCACTGTGGGAGTCCGAGGAGAGAGGACTGCTTGACCTCAGGAGTTCAAGACCTGCTTGAGCAAGAGCAAGAGCAAGACCTCATCTCTACGAAAAATGAGCTGAGCGTCCTAGAGAGTGCCTGTACCCCAGCTACTTGGGAAGCTGAGGAAGAATTGCTGGAGCCCAGGAGTTTGAGGTTGCTGTGAGCTAGGCTGACATGAGGGCATTCTAGCCTGGGCAACAGAATGAGATTCTGTCTTTAAAAAAAAAAAAAAAAATACCATCAGAAAGATAATTTGACAAACCTTCCCTTAAGTATTGCAGGAAAGGAGTTCAAGAATTCAATCAGAAGTGGCCCAAATCATTTTAAGTATAAAACCTGTCTCCTGGTTAATTAATTTAACTTCCAAAGAGGAATGTTTACATGTCAATTTATATCCCCCATCTATTCATTCTCCCAAATATCCATTTATCCCCCCTTGTAACCATTAATTGCCCCTAAACAGAATTATCTATATTCTTCATCTCCCTCTCCCTTCTAAAATGAAGGTATGTAAATTTTTGAGCCTGACTGTGAGATGGTGAATCACTCTATGATTCCCCCATATGCACTGTAAATAAATCTCTTTCTCTTATTGATTTGCCTTATTGTAAGTTGATCTCTCTGAACTTTCTGAGCCAAAGAGGAAGTTTCTTCTCCCCCACACTTATGCAGGCAAACCCTTCTTCTAATTCACTAATTATATGGCATAAAGGTGGGTCTGAATTAGAAAAAAAAGAAGAAGAATGGTCATTCTTTTGTAAAACATTACTATAGCTGGAAAAAAAATACATAGCATGGACCTCCTTCTAAACAGGGTAATTATTTGGAAAACCTTTGCTAATTTAATCTTGATGAATAATAGTCTTAAATACTATTTCTAACATTGAATCAATACTTCTAAAACATTTTGGCAAGTAAAAATCTCCTATACATGGTGCATGAAATTGCAAACTTCCGTGAAGGCTGATTTTATACATTTGTTTCTCTGAAAAATGTCTGTCTTTTCTCACTTAAAATCCAGCATTAAGAAGCGGTAATATGGTGTTCTACTTATACCCATTTGAAAGCATCTTTTGCCTTTGGAAATCATGTCACATCATTCTCATTTACTCAGTGAAGTGCTCTGAATGCATTCAAAATTAGATCCACATACTCAGATTTTCTATATGTGCAATTATAGATGAGGCAGGTTCCGAGTTGTCTTCTGTCATATTAATTCTCAAAGCTAAAAATAATAGGTACACTTCAATTCAAATATGTCTCTACCTACAGCTATATTTTTAAAGAGTTGCATAGACATAGTACATTACCAGTTAAGGACAAATTTTGTGCATAATTATGGTAAATTATGGAGATTATTCAGTAAGAATTAGAAGTAATTTATTTTATTCCACTTCTTTCAGGCCTATCTGGACAGTTGATCAAGTAGAATTTAAATTTATATCAAGGTATGTTTTGTACATTATGACATAGGATTTTCTTTTGAAATATAAGTGAATCTTCTGTTTAAAATGTAAAGAGCCCTACTTTTTAGGTAAGTATATGAGAGCACTTTTACAAAATAGCATTTTGATGGAAGAAATTGTACGTAACTTTATTAATGACAGACCATTACGTATCTCTCAAAACAATTGATAACAGTGCAGCTACAGAAATTTAAACAGGAGGGAAAAGGGAATACATGCATTTGTTAGAATTCCCAATCACAACATTCACATCTACTGAATAACTTATTATTGAACACATTAAAAGCCTTTAACTGTAGTAACAATATTGCTACCAGATTTAAGCTGTATTTTCAAATACTTCTTGGCATAAACATTTGCAAGTGTATCTATAATCACTGTAGGAAGTAAAGATAACCTTTAAACACTCCTTTAGAAGTGGGATTTGTGAGCTGTTATGTTTAGAATATTCCAGTGTTTCAATACAGCCAGAGTAGTACATTAGCAGTGCCCATGCTTAATAGAGTAGGAGAATGTTTTCATTAGTTCATGGAAAGCAAGATCTTGTTATCTTCAAAGGGATTCTCAGAGGTTCTTTCGGTAATCTGACTAAGTGATCAAATGGATGTTGTCAGAATTTTTTCTTCACGGGCCTGAGATGAAAACCAATGACAAAACAGACTGGAATGTTGATAATTATAACCTCACTCTTCTTGAAGACCCCAGGGTTTCATTGTGGCTCTTATGATCTATTGTTATGGGGTGCAACAAACCTTATACCTGGGGGAAGATTAATTTACTGGGTTTACAAACTTTCTGTATTCTAATCCATGCTCTAATTTAAACCACAGATACACTCAGGGATACAGGACAAGAGAACATTATTTTTTTCTTTTTTACAATGGCTGTAACTAGGACAAAGCTTATCTGCGAAATCACTATAATATACACATACCAGTTTTCTCCTAACTCTCATTTGATATATGCAGTTGATAGGAAGTTCCATATTTAGGGTGGCAGATATAAGTATGAAAGGTTTGGCATGCCATTTGTAACTTCTAGCCAATCAGAAGTCAAGAGGAAACAAAAGTAACAGTAATTTTTACAAAGAATGAGAATCTAAACATGACCGGTGTCAAGCAATTTATGTATGCTTTCTTGTTTAATAGTTAAAACAAGTGTATTGAACAGATGTTGGGATTTTCTCCCCTTCATATTGACACTGAGCCAGGTTACCTTTGAATACATGCACATCTGAACTGAGAGTCTAGAGTCGTAAAGGATTGATGTTTAAAGTAGCTAAGTGAAAATTGTACGAAGCTTAGAGGAGCCTTGTAGCTGCAACTTCTGGGATTGGGTATTGTGTCAGCATATTTTAATAACATTTCAGTGTCTTGAAGGCAAAATCAGAATAAAAAGCATGCATTTTGCAGCAGTAAATATGTTCAAAAAACCCTTGTTTAGAATTGAATTATTACCAAATAAACAAGCCAGTAAGTGGTAATAAGATTAAGTCAGATAATAGATCACAGCAGTGTCACACGTACTGGCTTATATACGATCACAAGGATATATGACTTGCTTACATAGATATAGCTTAACAGTAATTTTTCCAGCCTCTGAGACATCTTTATAAGCTAACTAAATGTTCGTGAATACTCAAAGAACAAATGCTGGATAGCAAAGCACACACAAGTCCTAGATAGTTAATAATGAAAGCTCATTCGTTCTGCCTTTAACTTCAAAGTGCATAAGGTACTTCTAGCAAGAAAACATGTGAAACCCAGTGAGATACACATTTCATCCAGGGATATGAGTCCATTCAGCCACCTGTGCCCTTTGAGTGGAGAGTTTAATTCACTACATTCAATGCTGTCATTGGTAGGTAAGGACTTACTACTCCCTTGAATTTATTGGATTCCCGGTTGCTTTGTGGTCCTATCTTCTTTAGTTTCCTTCCTTCTTTTCTTTTTTTTGCATTAAAATTATTTTCTTTGATGGTGTATTTTAATTCATTTCTTTTTATTTTGTGTGCACTTCTTGTAGGTGTTTTGAGTCAAGTTTATCATGAGGCTTGCAAGAAGCCTTTCCTAACTATTTTTAAAAGATATATCTAATGGTATCTAATTTCTGCTTACAAAAAATAAACAAAGGAGGATAAATGTAAAAGAAGCTCTTCACTTTCACTCCATGTATCATACTTTCGACTTTTTTAAACTTATTTTTTACTTTTGACTTTTTTGTTTCCATTTATATCTCTTTATCTAGCTCTTAAAAAGTTATTGTAGTTGTTATATTTGATAGGTTTGCCTATTAGCTTTCCCACTCAAGATGTAAGTGGTTTATATAGCACAATTATAGTAAAAGAGTATTCTCTATTTTTTGTTTGTTTGTTTGTTTTGTTTTGTGTTTTTGTTTTTGAAACAGTCTCATTATGTCACCTTCGGTAAAGTGCTGTGGTGTCACAGCTCACAGCAACCTCCAACTCTTGGGCTTACGCGATGCTCTTGCCTCAGCCTCCCAAGCAGCTGGGACTACAAGTGCCTGCCACAACACTCGACTACTTTTTGGTTGTAGTTGTCACTGTTGTTTGGTGGGCCCAGGCTGGGTTTGAACCTGCCAGTTCTGGTGTATGTGGCTGGTGCCCTAGTCACTGAGCTACAGGTGCTGAGCCATATTCTGTATTTGTTTACTTGCTGACCAGTGAGTTGTATACCTTCAGATGATTTCATATTTTTCATTAATGTCTTTTCCTGCCAGGTTAAAGAACTCATTGAAGCATTTCTGTAGGGCAGGTCTACTGTTGATGAAATCTCTCAGCTTTTATTTGCCTGGGTAAGTCTTTCTCCTTCATGTCTGAGGGATACTTTTGAAGGATATCATACTCTAGAGTTCAGGTTTTCTCCCCTCAGCACTTTGAATCTGTGATGTCATTCCCTCCTGACCTGTAAGGTTTCCACTGAGAAGTCTGCTTCCAAATGTAATGGGGCTCCTTCATATGTTATTTTTTCTTTTTTATTGCTTCTCTTAGGACTTTTTCTGTATCTACAATCGTTGGGAGCTTGATTATTAAATGCCTTGAGTAAAGTCTGTTTGGGGTGACATCTACATGGTGTTTTATTACCTTCTTCTATCTAAATTTTAATCATTCTCTAAGGTCGGAAACTACTTTCTCTTTCTTCTCTTTCAGGCTAGTCATTCTTAGTTTGGCTTTTTGGAGATTGTATTCTAGATCTTCTAAGCAGGTTTCACTCTTTTTTATTCTTTTCCTTTTTACTCTACTGATTGTGCATTTTCAAATAGCCTATCTTCTATCTCACTAATTCTTTCTTCTGCTTGGTTACTGAGTTGTTGAGAGACTCTGATGCATTTTTCAGTTTGTCATTTGAATTTTTCAGCTACAGAATCACTGCTTTTTTAAAATCAATCTCTTTGTTATATTTCTCTGATAGGCTTTCAAATTACTTCTCTATGTTGTCTTGAAGTTCACTGAGCTTCTTCAGAAGCTATTGGGAATTCTTTGTCAGAAAGGTCATATATCCCTATACTGCAAGCTTGATCACTGGTGACTTATTTGGTTCACTTGGTGAGGTCTTGTTATTTCCTGGGTGTTCTTGATGTTTGGGGATGTTGTTGGTGTCTAGGCATTAATGAATTGGGTATATTTTTCTACTCTTCACAATTTGGGCTTGGTTTGAATTGATCCTTCTTGAGAAAGCTTTCTAGGTATTCAAAAGGAATTGGGTGCTGCGATCTCAATCTTTAGTCACTGCCGTTGTGTATCAGTGATACCGGAAAAGTGGCGCCCCAGCCAGCTCAGCCAAGTGGGGCCTGGGGACCTGCCACCTCTGTCTTGGTGGCAGCAGCTGGCAGAGGAACCGGCAGGTTGGAGCAAGCAGATGGGAGCTTCCCTCCCCCACCAAAGGCTCCAGTAGAGTGGCGCTAGAGGACTGGCCAGCTCTGCCTTGGCAGCAGCTGGCACAAAAACCAGCAGGCTGGAGCAAAAGGGGGAGCTTCCCTCCCCCAACAGAGGCTCCAGTAGCCAAAAGAACCGAACATGGGCGGGGAAAGACACTGGTGCCGTGCTGTCTCCTCATATGGACTTCTGGCGATTCCTCCAGTGCATCCCTGATTGGTCCATTTTCAAAACCTATTCACGATTAGTCTATTTTCAAGACCCCAAAGCTCATTGGACAATTGCCCCTATATAAGCCAGAGACCCTGAGCACAGACTTGGGCAGATCTCAGGAGAAGAGCAAAGAGGTTTGGCTCTGTAACACTTGTATCCTGCTCTATGAGATTTGCCCCTTTCTAAGAGCTGTAAACACTCACAAGGGGGGTTGCCCCTTTGTAAGAGCTGTAAACACTTGCAAGGAGGTTTGCTCCTTTATAAAAACTGTTAACACTCGTATTATAAAACCTATCTTACTGCTAATTCTACTCTACAAGGAGGTTTGGCTTGTTATAAGAGCTGTAACACTTATACCTGTTGAATAAAACCTATCCTGTGGTCCGTCGCTTCATTCTTCGAACCGCCGAGACCAAGAGCCTGGAAATTCAGTATCAAAAATCCGGTATCATCAGCACTGTGGGTGCCCCAACACCAGTAATGCTGCAGCTTCTTACAGACTGCTGGTAGTATTGCTTTGGTAGATTTGAGTAAGATAGAGGGGAATTTTCTGGACTATCAGGTGAAGACTCTCACTCCTTTCCCTGCTTTCTGCACTGGGCTTCTGCAATTAGGGAGCAGTGACATGGGTACTCCCTGTGACCCCTGTGGCTGTAATTGCACCAGTAATGTCCGAAGCCATCCTGGTTTCACCCAAAGCCCATGGGCACTGCTGCCTAGCTGTCTATGAGGTTTATTCAAAGACCAAAGGATCTTTAGTCAGAAGATGGTGAATCCTACCTAGCCTGTCTTTCCCCTTATGACATTGGATTTTCTTCTGGCCCAGAATAGCTCTACAGATACCATCCAGGAACTAAGGACTGGAATCAGGGCTTCAGGAGTCCACTTGCTACATTATCTTACCTTGGCTGAGCTGGTACCCACATTGTGGAGAAGTCCTCTGTAGTCTTCCCTTTCCTTTCACCAAGTGGAAGAACACTCCCCTTGACCCGCACTGTCTGGAGTCTGGTAGGGAATGTGGGGTGGTACAGGCACAAGTTTGTTTGCCATCATTGGTGCTCCGCTGGGTCATATGTACCCCAAATCTCCTGGATTGGAGCCGGCACAGCCATGGTACTTGCCGAAAAAGCCAGTCTTTGTGGCCTGATTGTCTTAAACACTTTTCCCAGGCCCCAGGCCTTTTCTGTCAGCCAGTGGAGGGTCTATCAGGAAATTAGGTTTCTGCCCTCTGGCTGGGCTGTTCTATATGCTCCCTCCACAGTGCCTACAAAATTCTGCCCTGCACTTTCTTCCCCTGTGACAGGATGGCCCTGAGTAAATATATAAAATCACACAACCACTTCACTCTCCTTCCCCGGGGTAAACAGAGTCTCTTTCCACGCAGGGCTCTGGTGCAGTGCTGCTGAGGGACTGGGGGGCGACGGCACTGCCATGATGCGAGATTGTCTTTCACTTTCCTCCTCAGTGTCTCCTTCCTTGACATAATGTTAAAACCAGACACTGCGGTTGCTCCCCAGATTTTTCATTCTTCTGAAAGTGCACTCTTGAAGGGATAGTTGTACAATTTGGTGTTCATGCAGGGGACAAATGCTGGAGGTTTCTATTTGGCCATCTTGCTTCATTCTCAAGCCAGTGATGAAAATGTAATTTTTAAATGGCTCCTCAGGAAAGGGCTCGCAGAGAAGGTAACAGATGAGCACTGATTGAAATGGAGCAAGCTATTAATATTTCAGGGACAAGACACAGTAATGGCAAAGCCCTGAGGTAAAAGTAAACATGGCTTTCAAAGAATACTTAGGAGATCAGTGGTGCTTAAAGGGGGGAAAGTGGGGAGAAAGAGATAAAAGAGGAAAACAGAAGCTGAAGGTGTTCAGAGGGTATAAACTCCGACATGCCTTTGTCTTTTGTTCTGCAATCAGTTGAAAAACCATGGAAAATTCTGAGCAGAAATGTAATAATTTGACTTATATTTAAATAGGATAATTTTAGATACTTTGTTGAAAATAGATTATCAGGAGCAAGAGTGACAGGGGTTTGGGGATAATCCTAGTTTATTAAGGGTTGCCGCTATCAAGGTGGTGAGAAGCATCTGTGTTCTAAGGAATGCAAGTCACTCTTGCAAGGGACAGAAACATGAAGAGGAAAAAAAATGAACAAACAACATGGATGGGCAATTTGCAGTAGAGAGAACCTGAAAACGTAAATAAACCTAAAAAACTTCCCCAGATAATCGGTAATCAGAAAGGTATAAGAACACCAAATGAACTATCACCTTATCACAGCCACAATTCCTAATCTTAGTCACAAAATAAGACAGCTGGCAAATGCCAAGTGTTGTTGTAATATGGGGCCCTCACATTCCTCATCTTCTGCAAATGGAAGTATAGATTGATACAGCTTTTCTAAGTAGTAGTAATCTGTGCCACAGACTCAAATTAATACCTGTGCATCCTATAAGCCAGTGATTCCCCTGTTGGGTGTATGTGTAGATATCCCAGGGAAATTCTTGCTGAAGTCCATAAGGGAGCATAACTGAGGAGGGTCCTAGAAGTATTCATTATTATAACTGGGGGTTAGATGTACACTTTACGTGCATTAGTAACAGATAAACAACTAAAAAATAAGCATTAAATACACAGAAAGGAGAATGCAATTGATTGGGGATAAAAGAGAATAATGTTTGGTGTTCAATTTGAGGACCTCATAGACCATTCAAGAAAAGACAGTGACTAGTCTGTTGACTATAACACAAAGATCTCAGAAAAGAAATTTGTAATGAAGATATATTTGATAGTTATTGCAGAAATCAGGCAAAATCTTAGACACCATCTATAAAGACATTCTTAAGGATAAACTAGTGTCAGGAACCAGAGTGGAAATGGTGGGGACTGAGGAAAATACAGCATAAGAGAAGACACAGAAACCAAGAACGGGATCAGGAGGGCTGATTGAGCTGATGGCTGCAGTGAGCCCCAAAGCACAGAATCAGCTTCCTTTTATAGTATCTGTACAGGATTGTCCAGGGGGACATAGCCTAGACAATATGGGGAAATAGGATAAACAAAAGACATAGTTTTGGTCTTGTAGTACAATTGGAAAATATAAATGACTTTAATAAAGATAAATCATCCTGATAATGGTTTCTACTCAACTTTATTAATATATGACAAGAAGTAAGAAGGGCAAGGCCTGCAGGATCTCAGCATAGTTGACAAAACAAAGGAAGAACCATGTGACCTAGTGGTTTCTACTCAACTTCCTTAACATTACAAGAAGTAGGAAGGCAAAGATCACAAGGGCCTCCCCTTAGTTAAATGGACAAAGAAAGAGCTAGGTGACCTCTGGGAGCGGGAGCATGAAGAAAGGAATATGGCTGTTTTGAGGAGAAGCAGTTGGGGGTTCATTTCCGGAATGTTCCCAAGGCTGTCAGGGCCCTGCTGTTTCCCAGCTCACTCTCCACAAACTAGAAGAAGATGAAAACTTATTTAAGATTGCAGTCAGCTGAAAATGTACATCTCATAAACATGTCAAAATGATTTTCTCTCATTATTTCACACGTACAAAGTACTAAATTGGAACTAGAAGATTAATACCTCCAAGCTCACATGAGAGAAAAACTCAGTGAAATTCAAGTGGGGAGGGGAAGAGGGGTTGGGTCAATTCCCATCCAAAGGGTGCATTACCCAGCGGGTAACGTGCACGCAGGTGTATGGCACATTACCTGCATGTGGGACTCAACTTACAAATGCAAACTATGGAATCTAACTTTTTGTTCCCCCATAGTAATCTGAAATTAAAACAACAACAAGAAAAAAGGAAACCTTTAATTCTAATGACTAAAGCCTTAGCATAGAAAACTGAACAGCTTGTAAGGAAATAGTTAAAAAAAAAACTTCAGGTACATAATTTTATTTAATCTCTCTGTTTTACACCATGAGAAATATTATTCCAACCAATTTGAGTTTGAGTACTATGGACTAGACTAAAAGTACGTGATGGCACAGAATGCACCAAGGAAAAATGTATCCAGGGTGTATCCAATCAAAAATGTATCACATCAGCAACTCTGTAAAAGGAGCATATAAACCGGTTGACAAGACTTTCAAGTTCCCTTTAAAATCAGAGCTGCCAAAGACTATTGGGTGCACATATTTTTAGATAAATCACAGCATTTGTAAATAAAATATCTATGCAACTTTATAGAAATTATATTCAGACAGATTTGGATGATAGCAGAAAATAGTGTTTCTGCTTTTGTATGTGTGTGTACACACAGAAGGTTGTGATGCAATCTATATAAATCCAGTTGTGAAGGACCTCAGATGTGAGTTCTTAGTAAAGCTGAGAAGCCTCTTGACTTGTTAGCACCACCAGTTAGAGCATGGCAGAGTTGGACTAGAACAGACCTTGACTCCTGATAAGTCTGTGTCCCGCTATTGAGTAAAGGCAACTAAAAAATATGTTATTCAAGCACCACTATATGTTTATGGTTTATATGATGCCATAGAATTTTTAATGCCCTCCATTTCTAATTACATATATCAAAGAAAATTATATTCAAAATCATAATATGGAAAATTATGCCTTTTATAGTCATTTGTTTTCTGTAGTTGCCATTTCAAGTCCTAGTTACTTACTTTAGTAACATTAGGTATTAAAATATAGTCATTGGGAGGCTGCTACAGAAGGATCACTTGAGCCCAGGAATTCAAGTCCAGCCTCAGTTGATGAGACTTTGTCTCCAAAAAGAAAAACATTGTACTTGAAAACTGAATACATTTTAATATGTTTTGGTATGATATCATTTTAGATTGTTCATTTTATTTAAACTTGAGACCCTAATTTGTTAGACATGTCTGTAAATATTGTCCCCTTAGATCCCTCTGGGAATAAATGTGTCACTGTAGAGTAATTTAATTATTATGAGATTCCCTGTTATAAACAAATAGATCAGTTATGTGCATAATTCTTAAATATGTATATATGTAGGCATATGTTTATGAAAAAGATATATGCGTTTTCAAGCATCCTTTAAACATTTTGTTTTTGTTTTAGGAATTTAGCTTTGCTGTATTTCATTGAACTTAGGTTCTGATGACAGAAATTATACTTCTCTACATTACATACATTTCTAAAAAAATCAGTAAAATCCACAGGGGTCACATTATATTGTCCTTGCTAAAAAGTTACCTATAAGTGATAACAACCTTTTAATTATGCCACTTTGCTGGGTATCTATCAGACTTCATTGTTACCAATCCATGGTGAAAATGGATTAGTTTCATAATACATTAAATGTTTAGAAAAACATTAGTGAGAACTAATCTTTCAAAAATTGCTTATTCTGGAAAAACAAGGTAATGTTATATTCAAAATCCTGTGGCTATATTACAGGATAAAATTCTCATTTTCCTGTAACTTACGCTCTCCTTTTTACTGGTTGCCTGACTGTCCAATTATGGGAATTTATTAATCACAAATCAAATGAAGGCATTCATTTCATTTTCTTCTTGTTCTCTTTCCAGCTGCCAAGTCCAGTGACAGACAGGGAGCAGTCAGCAGCTCTCACCGGGCTGGCTGACTGCAGCTGTATCTGCACTGGTTGTAGTGCTCAGCGGGGAGTTCGTGTTCCTACAAACTTTTTGAAATATTAAATACATAAAATTATACTGAGGTTTTTGATAGCAGAAGACTGGCTGCTCTGTGGTTTTCTGATCAGGGTTCTATTGGTGATTCCGAGAAGTCAGTGGCGCCTAAATGGGTTAAGTCTAATGAGGTTTCGAAAGCTGATAGTATAATTTAAGACGACTTTCAATCTCAAAGCTATAGACCTGGCTGACCCCAGCAAATTACAGTATTTGTTAATGTTCTGCTATAAACATCTTCTAGTCAACCAAAACCAGATATATTAAGTGAAAAAATTGAGTTGTGGGTCTCTGACTGCATTTCTTCTGATCAGAAAATTGTAAGGCATCTGATACTTCCCAGATTTTTAGGGGATACAGTCTTAAACACACACACACACACACACACACACACACGCACACACTCCGTTGTTTTACTTCTCGTTGAAGAAATATAATTACCTTAAAACTTTATCATCATGATCTTATATAGTATGTTTCTCAAGGGGAATCTAAAATCTGTTTAAAGAATTGCAACAGAAGGAATAATTAAAACCACAGACTTCACATAACAAGTAAACAAATATAAAAACTCTGAACAGAATATATTTGAACGCCTTAAAATTAAAAGAGTGTGATATTAAAATTATTGAAATTCATTTTTTTAGAGGATCAGTTTAAAGAAATACAAAGACTAGTGGTGGTTTAGAAGTGACCATTCTTATATATATGTTAATATTATAATTTGATATTATATGTCTCTGGAGGTAGAAATGATATGCAATACATTTCAGATATACACATTTATTTCAAATAGTGATAATTTCTTCATAGCACAAAGTGGTTATTTATAAATATAACATCATAGTGATTTCCACAATATGAAAATCTGGACAAAATCCTAGAAAGTCTGGAAACTTAATCACTTAATTTCTTAACTTTTCTTAATTGAGAAAGTTAATGTTTCTCAATCTTTATAAGTGTGGGTTTCCCAAAAAAGAGAAAGCATTTTCCTCATTTTTCAATGGATTTTTTGGAAAGTCTATTTAGAATTCTGGATTACATTTTTATTTTTTTTGCATTAAAAAAATATATGTTGCAATTTTGGTCATATAATTTGCCTGTGTACATTTTAAGTCAAGCTTATAAGTGGGCCTTTCACCCAGAAAGTGGGCTTTGCACCAGTTAGGTGTGAATTTACCTAATCACTCCTCCCTTCTCCCACCTAGTTGATTTCCATGAGTTTTACTTCCACGGGTGCATGTAAGTGTTGATCAACTAGTTTCAGTTTAATATCAAGAACATGTGGTATTTGGTTTTCCAGTTTTGTGATACTTCACTTAGAAGAATGGTTTCCAGGTTCTATCCAGGTTGTTATGAAACATACCAGATAACCACTTTTTTTTTTTTTAATGGCTGAGTAGTATTTCATGGTGTACATATAACACATTTACTAATCACTCATATTTTGATGGACACTTGGGTTGTTTCCACATCTTGCAATTGTGAACTGTGTTGTTATTGTTGTGCCCGAAATTCCCCCAAGACTCCCCAGCAGACAGTCCGAGACACACTCCAATGTAAAAAAGCAAGAGGTGAGCTTTATTCAAGCCCGGTCCTGGACTCTCCTGGCATGCAAGCCAAGGACGAGCCCCGAACCTGGGGTGTGGAAGGTTTTTATGGGGTACAGAAAGCAAGAAGGGTAGGGTCAAGTATGGGTACACTTTTGATTGGTGGTTGATGATTTCATTAGTATGGGGAGGATTTGGATTGGTACTGGTTGAGGGGGTGGGGGATTTCCTAACCGGGAGCCTGAGGTGGTGCAGCCTGATTAGATAGTTGAAGGGGAATACCTGAATTTCAAGGAAATAGAAACTTATTACCTATTATGGCAGCTGTCTGCCTAAGGTGGCAGTCGGGGACTTATTGCCTGATATGGTAACTTGTTGCCTGAGCTGGCTTACTCAGTGGCTCAGCAATTTGTGTAACCAGGGATGGGGGAGGCAGCAGGGAGTGGCCCTGTGGGTGGAGGGTCTGGGAACAGGGTTTGTGCAGTAAACAGTAAAATGGCGCTGGTCTGGCCCGCTCATCATAAATATTTGAGTGCAATTTTATTTTGGATAAAATGGCTTTTTTTTTGCCTTTGAGTAAATACTTTGAGGTGGGACTGCTGGATGAAATGGAAGGTTGGCCTTTGTTCTTTGAGGTATCACCATACTACTTTCCATAGAGATTGTACTAGTTTTTATTAAACAAATCTTATATCAATAAGTCAGAATGAGCAGTAGGTTTGAATCAACTAAGCTAGAGTTTTTCTTGAATAAGCTAATGACACAAACGTTACAAAGTAAAATGTTCCTCCATACAAAAGTTTGTACATAATTCAGTGTGTTTCAAAAAGTGTCTTTCCCCAACTACCTGAAATTAAGGCTGTTTCAAATAATTGTGACTCTATACATTTTTATCAACTAAAACATATTTATGAAAAACTTTCATTTCCTATGATGAGTATTGATTCAAAATATGTAAAAAATACTAAAAATAAGTCTTAGAGAAACAGTGAATAATTTTAGAAAAATTTTTGCATTTTAGAATTATAGTTTTTAAAAAATTCCCAATATTTTAAAGCCAAGATTAGTTAACACGTTTTACTTTTAGTAACTTAATATTCAATTTGAACTGAAATACCGCTTACCAACTGTTGCAGGGGTGCAAGGTGAGAACTAGAGTAAGGGTCCCAAACCTCTGTGAAGGAACACACTTAACTAAAAATAACAATAACAATCAGCCACTGCCCCCTCCTTTGCTTGATAATAGTCACTGTCCCCTGTTTTCTTCCAGTTGGCTTTTATAAAGATTATCAACTTTTTCCTTATAGTGGGTAATTGTAAAGATTCTTAGCCTTTCTCCATAGATAACATCATCTTTTGGAACCCTAAAGGTAGTTTCTAAGATATCTTCCAGACCTCACATCCAGTGGATTGGCTAACTCTCCCAGAACAGGGGCCCACACAGAGAAACTAACCCAACTGGAATCATAACTCCAGGAACTGAAGCAAAACAAGAAGATAATGTCCCTATGATATTGCCCTAAATTTTGCCAATTAGCAAAACTACCTAATCTCCTGACTGTCAAACTATCCTTGCCCTCCCAATTCTGGGGGAGGAGGATTTGAGAAACCCTACTATCTCTGAATATTGGCTTCTTCTTGTGCAATGGCCAGGTGAGCCTGGTTAGGGGGCAATAGTCCCTATTTGTTTGTATTTTTTAAATTTGAGGTAGAGCTGTTGTTCATACTTCTCCAAAAGCACAAAACTTACCTACACTAAACAAGAAATGGCAGGGAAAAAAAAAGCCCTCCTAAATTTGAAACACTGAGTTGGGCTATATATAAAAAAAATTTAAGAATATGTTTAAATAAACATACATTGAATGTTATGTTTTTAAAATATGTACTACACTTCAAATCAATCACTTTGCATGATTACATATGTGTTTCAATAATCAAAGTACTCTTCTATGTGTTGATATTTCTGTTGTAGAATTTATGTGCTTGCATTCTGATTACAATGCTTGTAAATCAAATATTTAAAATTATTGTGACTTTCCTTGATTTCCTAAGTTACCTTAATTTGATTGTTTCTGAAAACAAGCAAAAAATCTAAATTTTTCTTTCCAAAAAACCATAGGTTTTTGATGTAGTTCTAAGAAGACAACAGTCAAAATAATTCAAATAAAGACATTTTTATTGAAAGAGTGATTATCAATTCAAATGGAAAGAATGTCTGTGATTGAAGTAGTTATTTAGTTTTTTATCCCTTGAACACTACCATTTGCAATATTAAAAAGCCACACAATTTTTATGTGTAAGTATTTTTTGCTTAGTATAAAAGTCATAATGATTTATGTTATTCACAAAATTATTCCAGTAACTAATTTTACATGTAATATTTTTCTAAAATAAATATGGTCTTGTTTGTTTAAAAAAAAATTGGGACACTTTTTATCTGACTTTTGACTATGCTTAGAAAATGTTTGAAGACATTATATTACATGGAAAAAAATTATATTTGGCTCTCTTTCCATCTCCTGGAGTTTCTACTTAATTGTGCTAAATAAATTCCACATATAATTATGTAAATATTTATTTACTCAGCCACTGCCTATAAGCAATGTTATTCAATAACAGAAAAGACTTAAGTAGAACAAGTTTTTCCAGGGGAGGGATTGGCCTAGGGGGTGGAAAATCCTTTGGATCTATACTACGGCTTAGGTCATTAACCAACATCTCAATAGAACACTTTTCAGACAGGAAGGGAGATGGATGCGGTTGTCTTTCCTCTCCATTTATTTTTTATGGTTATTTATTCACAGATGATGTGGGCAGACTGTGTGCAGAGATAAAGCATGGGTAATTTAAGGGCAAATGTAACCCTCAATTGGCTAGGGTATTCAAAGTGCTCTAAGGAATTAAGGGGAAAGTAGGCCATCTGAATCATAAACATTTTTAACGTTTACTTCATAAGTGAAGCTAATACATACTTGTTCTAAAAATGCAGGGGAAAAAATGACTTCAAATAGGATAAGGAAGGAAGTTAAACAAAACAGAATTATTAAACCGTGCCAGTTTCCACACCTCTATGAATTTCAGTAGGTGGTCTACTTCTGACAGTGTACAAACCAGCGGGAGAGTTTGCTAATGAAAGACAAGATACATGTGTTGACACAGCATTAAATGACTGGTTTGTCACTCCCCCAGGATATGAATTGTGGATTCCATGGTGTAGTAGCACAAACGAACTGCTTTTATCCTCTTGTTTTCTTGACTTTAACGTCTCACACAAATTAACAGCTTTCTGTTTGCCATTTGCATGTTTATTTCATGTCATGCTTGCCTAAAATCAAAATTGGCCCACTAGTCATGCACTTTAAAATTTAGAACCTCTTCAAAGACCGGCAGGATGACTTAATGAGTATGGAATGCAATTCTCTTCTTTACATCAAATTAAATATAACTTGTCTATGTTCAATACTGCAGAGGTACACTGTGCAGTATATATCGAGAATAACTCAATAGAAAGGGATAGTTTTATGTCTTTCATGTCTAAAATATTTGCAATATGATTGGCTAGCTATGGATTTTTATTCCCGGTTTACAGCCACAGGGGAATTTCTAAATTATAACACTACAGATCTATGACATTGTGTCCCAGAATATAAACAGCAACAGGACCTAACAAGATCAAAGCTCAAGTTTTCTTTTGAAAAAGAGACTGTTGTAAGAAAACAATTTTCTCCTTTTCATCGCCATGGGATATATCCATGGGCTTGAGAGGTCATATTATCATTCAAATTCTTTAAAGTTAAGTTTTTCAAGGTGAAAGAATAATCAAAAGTAAAGCACACTCCTGAGGGTCGTGTAATCTAGTTAACTCTGAGGCCCATACTACAAAGTAGATACTAGTGTCTAGGGAAATGAACTTCTTACTATTAAAATAAAAAGTAGAGAATCTTCTAGTCTTTAAATTTTTCTTTTATTATCAACATGACACAAATTACCACAACTGTTCCACTGACTGTACTTCTCCTTAAGAAATATAACAGAAAGATGACTTAGAATATGAAACGGACCTTTGCTGCTATTGTTTTCATTTATTTGCAGACTGAGATCGACATGAATTCATTAGTCTTAATTTGGCAATTGTTGGCAAGTGACATTTTTTTTCAAAAAATCAGCAATTGTACATTTAATCTAATTGAGTATGTGTTCACCTATGTTGGTTTAGAACTATAGTACTTATAAATTCCAATACTTCTAGTTATTCCAGAGGTGATATTGCTAACGTGAGAAACTTCATCTTTTTTAAGAGAATAAAATTTTAGAAAATGTATTGAAATTGGATATTGTTTAAAACATTTGTATCATTACTGAAAATCAAGTTTCTAGACACAAGTCTGATAAATGGTCTAAAGCTGATTATGTTAGTCCTTCCTTTTAGCCACAGCAAGGCTGATAATTTCTTCCACCAATTTTGTTCAATAGCACGGAAAACTTTGTGAAATTGTTATTAGAAATGATCATTTCTTTGAATACACAGATATAGATTAAGAGAGCAGTAACTAATTTAAACCTCATGGAACTAAACTTGTCTACCCTTGTGGCTAATGCTGTTACTTATGTGAATTTCAAACTAAATATCAAATACTTAGCACCTGCTGAGCATGAGAATGTATAAAAAGCAATGGAAAATTCATATATGAACCATACATGTTTATACCAAAAAGCTAGTATTTACCCAAAGATAAGGTTTACTGTACATAAGATTTATTTCTAGGTTAGGACCAGCAACTGTAGAGTTAGGATGGATTCAAATCTCAGATTAGTTAGGGTCAAAATTTCAAATTGGAAAATTGAAAATGAGTTATAACACTGTGAAGTCCCATAGTGTCAACTAGATTTGATAAAAGAGTGTCTCACTTTTCTACCTTTCTTTTCTCAAGACTTTATTTGTCTTTGTTTTTTAGAGATAGCATCTCATTCTGTCACTAAAGCTGGAGTGTAGTGGCAGGATCACAAATCACTGCTGCCTCAAATGCCTAGCGAGCCTCAAGCAATCCTACTTTAGGCTCCTGAGTAGCTAGGCATGCACCGATGGGGGCTCAAGTTTGGTCTTGAACTCCTGGACTTAAGCAAACCTCTGGCCTTGGACTCTCAAAGTGCTGGGATTACAGGCATGAGCCACTGCATTCAACATCTTCTCATTCTTTATAAAGTATCATATTTATATTGATTTTGAAGTCTGCTTTAACTTTTCAAGGGTTGATTTGTTGTTTTATGCTCTCTTGTTATGTAACTTTCCATATCTAGCCATTTGAAGATAAAAATTTAAAATATAAAAATAGAAATTTGCTCATAATTTTATTCTAACTGCATGGTATATCAGAGTGATGAGATAGTGAGATTACCTTCTTTTTTGAATACTCAGATAAAGAGTGAGCTGAGTTTATTTTTTGAAATATAAATTGAGCATCCCTAGTAGAAAGATATGAAATCAAAACCTTTTTGAACACTGGCGTGATGCCCCAAGTGGAAAATCCCAAGCCTGACCTCATGTAAAAAGTAACCGTCCAAAACTGTGTTTTATGAACAAATTATTGAAAACATTTTCTAAAATTACCCTCGGGTTATATGCATAAGATATACATTGGGAGGGGATGAAGGAAGGGGGTTCAAGAGAGACAGAGGAAAGCCTGGCCTGCTGACCAGGGAAGTCTGGGGGGCCCATAGGAACATCCACCACTCAGCAGTTTTTGCCAAAAAAGAATGTGGGTGTGAGGTAACTTAGGTAATCAATGACCAATAGAAACGGACAAAAATCAGTAAGGGACAGAGAATAGCAATAATTCCTGGAGCCGGATGGAAGTCAATGAAATGGCTGCAACCAGTTTCAGATGGCGAGAAAGAGGTTATTTATGCCCGGTGCCCCTTTTCATTTGTGTCCCTCTCACTTCTCATCTGTGGGAGACTCTCTGTGCATAAATAAAATTTCTCTGTGTTACACTGAAATTTGTGCAGATTACTTTGCTTTCTATTCAGGCTGCCTGTGCTGCTCCAGTTTTACTATTTGGTTTCCACTCACTTTCACTTTTGATTCCCACCACGCCTCAGTTGAACTTTCTAATTCAGCAGAGTAATCAAACCAGGAGAAACTGGGTTCAGTGAACTGGGATCCTGACCCCAATATATATGAAATACAAATGAATTTTTGTGTTTTTTGTTAGATAAATAGCTAGAAATCAGACTCTCCTGAGGAAGGAGGACAAGGGTGGGGCCTCCAAGCCCCCACCTTGGTGCCCCCACCTTGGTGCCCCACCTTAGTCCTTTCTCCTATAATTGTTCACACCAGGGGAGGAGGGAATATCCTCCCAGCGTCACAATCAGAACTTAGTGTGCCAACCGCCAAAGGACAAAGAGGAACAGGTTGTACAAGAGTCCTGAAGGTGACCTGGAACAGCCAGAAGACTAATTATCATGTTATTACCTTAAATATACATTGTGGTCCATACCCCTACAATAGATTCTCAGAGAGACTCATAGAAGATAGATCCATCTGGACAGTAAGACTCTGGTGGCAAAGTGACCTCTGAATCATGAGGTAGGCCTAACCCAGTAAGTATAACCTTTGCCACTTGGATGCACACTCGCTGTCTATGGAGACTATATTTTGTTTCTAAACCTTCTTACTCTATAAACTTATTTTTCCCCTCCTCAATAAACTTTGTTTAATGCTTGCCTAATCTTGGGGTGTCTGTTCATTCTTTAGCCATGAGGACTTCAAGAACTGAGGACGCTGGAAGCTGCCTTGAAATCCAACATTTCAACTTGGGTCTCATTGCCAAGATATCTCATTATGTATGTGAAAATATTCCAAAATCTGAAAAAAAATACACAACCTCAAACACTCTTAATCCCAAGTATTTCAGATAAGGGATACTCAACATATATATAAAGACTTTCTTCTCCTCTTCTCTTTTATTCTCTCTTCTCTTTTTTTTCTCCTTTCTTCCCTTCCTTTCCTCCTCTTTCCTTCTCAATGTCTTATTCTGATGTTTCTCCTCTGGTCAGCAATTCTACTCTTTTACCCCTCCATAGATTTTAATTATGTATTAATGAATGCCCATGAATGTATATGTACACTTGAAAAACACATAAAGTGTATATATTATGTTAATCAAATGATATTGTGCTAAATGTTATTCTCTTTTTTCATTTATATTCAGTACTGTTCTTTTTAAAGATTTGTCCAAATTGCTGCACATACTTAAATGTTACTCTTACTACTCCTGGGTTTTCCCCATAATCAGCATACAGAATATTATTTGTCATCTTGATAATGATAGATAAGAGATATGTATATTAGATTGTGTCCATGCTTTAGTATTCAAACAATGTTATGGTAAAACTCCTCACAACACATTTTCTTGGGAACTTATACCCTCATATTTCCAGAACAAATACCCAAGTGTATGAATGGATACCAGATACATACCCACACATAATGATCCTGCCTTGTGAATCATCAAGTATGACTACCCACAATTTTGCTAAATTACCACTTGTGTATGTGAAGATTAGTCTTTTCCCCAGACCCTCACCATCATTCATTATTATTTGACTTCTACAATTTGCTGAATTAGTGAATGTATTTACTTTTCATTCACAATCAAAACATTAAGCTTTACTTCACATCTTGGTAGCTCATTTGAATTTCCTTGTAAATTGCATTTATACATAATTCATCTAATATTTTTCACACCAACTTTGTTATATTTGTACAATGCCATGAATGTATTATATATTATCTCATAATGTTGTTGTGCCATTGAAATCACCTAACCAAATAGCTTACTCTTTCTAAAAAGCAATTTGTCAAAATTTTAACTTAATTTTTATTTTAGAAATTTGTTTATTTTAGGAATTCCTGTTCTACTTAAGGCTATACATATGTATCTTTGCTTTTCTTTAAGGTCACATGATGCAAAGAAGATACAGAATGATTAAATAATTTGGTCAGGGGCACCCAGTTAGTCAATAGTGAGCGGGGAATCCACAAATATTTGTTAAAGGAAGAAAGTACCACTTGTTTACTGTCAATAGATCCCATGTACCCCATCTAAATGCGTAAGCATGAGATCTCAGGAGATCTTCAAAGGCAGGCACCAAGGTATAGAAATGTTTGGATCAGGATAATGGTCTGGAGATTGGCAGCTTGTTTGAATTATTCTTTAGATACAAAACAACAGAACCAATTCTTGCTAGTTTAAGTAGAAAACAAGTACATGAAGTAAAGTATAACAAACAAAATATTTTTGAGGCCTGGAGGAGAGTCAAGACGACAGTTGTAGCAACAACTAATTGTAAGGTCACAGCAGAAACTAGTGCTATTTCCATCATGATGATTGCCTCAAATAATAAAACTCAGAAACAAGATTGGAATAGAAATGGCTACTTGAGCCATCATGGTAGACTCTACAATTTAGGGAATAAATTTTTCAACTACTGTACAAGATGTTTCTGCCACCGCCTGGGAAACAATGTGATAGCTTTATTCACATTTCTTATTCCCAAAGGGAAGTCTCAACTGGATATATATGATTGAGAGGCTTAGGTCACATGTGTAGTCTAAGTTTGAAGGGAGGTGAATTTTCTAACATGTGGGTACTGCCAAACAATACAAGTTCTTTGAAAAGATAGTATGTTCTCATATATATATAACAACCTGCATTTGCACCTCTTTTCATCTCCCTAGAAATACTGAAAGAACTTCTTTGAGTCACTAAAACAGAGATAGTTTTAAAATTAGCATATATATAAAGATTTATAATTTAGATTGTTATTCATCTCAAATACTACATTTCCCTATTTGTTTATTGATTCAATGATTCATTCAAAGATGCTGCCTGTCATCTACTCACTATGCATATGCTATTGGGATAAGAAGAAGAGCAACCCAAAATTATTTTGCATAATAGCGACATGAAATGAACTTGATTTCAAAATTTATTATCAGCAGTTTAATATGTAATAGACCTTCTCTTTTCTTACGGAAATATTCTTTTTTTCTTTCCTATCATAGTTTAAGTGCAGGAAACTGAAGTCTTCAAGATTAATCTTCACCATAAAAGACATTTGTAAAAGGTTTTATCCTTCCTAGAATAAGCAGCAATAAAAATATGGACCTTTTTTCAGAAACTCTTATGTGTCCAGCAGTTTTAATGATAACATTCTAATTCTTCTTAAACAAAAACTGAAAAGTCTCAGTATTTCCCAAAATATAACATATTTTCCAGAACTAAAGAATAATAGTCAACATGCCTTCTATAGCCAAATAAGCTTGTGATATGCTAAACATGTCGTATATGCTTCATGCATTTTTATTCTTCGAATTAGAATATTAAAGAGCTCACACATTCTATATAATAATAAAACTTCGGCTTTGTGTAAAACACTTTTGCCCTGACAAATAAATGCTATTTAGTCTTAATAAACACTTGGTATTTGCAGCCCTTTTCTCTCAGTTGAATAGAGTTGCCTCTTCTGTCTTTGTTATAGATGAGACATCTGACATGAATAAACAATTTTTCTTTCATAAGTAACTTTCTATGTCTAAATTCTTAAAAGAAATCAGGCATTTAATTAAGAAGATTTTAATTCTATACTGAATATGACCGTGTATACTTATAAAGCCAATGATTATTTTAGCTAGCTAAAGGTTTGAAGTCAAAATATGACGAGTTGTTATCCATTTTGAATATTAACATTTTCCGGTAAGTGTCCTTTATCACTAGATTTATCAGGAACTATTTGAAAACTTTCAATCTACACATTCAGATTTGCTCCAGCATATACTATTATATCAGTCTTGTACTACTTATAATTCTCTAATTGTTTTTCTCCTTCTAAAAGTACAATCATTCACACATTAAATCCTTATATCTTTTGAACCTGTCCACCATGTCACTTACATTTTGCTTCATGAAAACATTTTATGATCTATTTATTTATTCATTTATCTGTTTGCCTTGTGCTTTAACATTTTTATTCTACTGAGCTTCCAGGGCACTAATTTGGGTTTCATTAGTGTATGTACCTTCCTTTAAGCTATCTGTTGAATTGTTTAAAGTAGAAAATATGGTTGTGTTGTTTTGTTTCAAACCTCTTTCTATGTTATAATTCATTTTATTTCCTTACTGCTTTTGTTGCGTCTCTATTGAATTGCTTATCTTTGTCTTGTAAGAAGTCCAACCCTCTGATCATGTGTTTTGTTGATTCTGACTTATTTTCTGTTATTATTATTCTAGTTTTTGTTTCTTGGTTGTTGACTGCCATAGGCATTACCAGGCTGGTGAACATTTGAATGTGAAAGCAGATGTCCATCTCAAGACAGTGGATATAGGTAACCCACGAACAGCCCTCTGCAAACATATTTGGAGAAAGCTTCTCTGCAACCACCATCTGCTTTATCTTTTAGCCTCAGTGCTCAGGGATATCTCAGTCCACACTTTCATGTCTGTTTTTCCCATCATGGGAGGAAGGGTGCTGTAGTCTGAAGCTTTGCATCCCCTCAAATTCACATTTTGAAGTTCTAGCCCCTAGAGGGATGCCATTAGGAGGCAGGGACTTTGGTAGGTGAGTAAATCCTGAGGGCTCTCTTTCTGTGACTATAATTAGTGGCCTTATAAAAATGGCCCCAGTGAGATCTCTTGCCACTTCTAACATGTGGGGACACAACAAAAGGATGGCTTTCTGTGAACCAGGAAGCAAATCCACATCAGACCTGGATATGCCAGGGCTCTGATCTCAGACATTGAGCCTTCAGAACTATGAGAAATAAATTTCTATTGTTTCTAAGCCACATAATGTCTGACATTTTGTTACAGCATCCCAAATAGAATAAGAAAAATGATAATTGCGAACTATCACATGGCCTGAAGTCCAGTTCCTCTCTGTGAATTCAGGTTTCTAATAATCAATGTCTGCCCAGAATCCACAGCTTTATGATTCTAGGGATCCATGATGCTGGTTCTAAATGAGCACACTTAGCTAAAAGAGATAAAGAGCTTATAAATTTTCCTTGCCATAAATTACACAAAACATAGAGCTTTCATTGTCCTCAGGTGCTCAGACCTTCCAGCCTTGCTTTCGGATTGCAGTATAGTACACAGATCTATGCAGGTGCCCATCTTTCCAGCAGAATACACCCAGGAACATTTTCAATCCTTCAAAAGAGATAGCACAGATTCTATGAGCTTAGAATAGTGTGCAGTTTAAGTTACCGTCTTTTGTCTCAGCTTACATGTTCATCCATTTATTCACTTATTTTTTCATTCATTAAACAACTATTGAGTGTCTACTACACGGCAGGCACAATAGAACACAGAAATTTAATGATTAGCAGAAACAGATGCTGAATTAGCCATCGTGAAGCTTAATGTCTAGTAGCAGAAACAGACAAGAAAGAAAAAAAAAGAAAGGAAGAAAAGGAAAACAAAAGCAAAAAGAGAGGAAATGTAAGCATGCAACTTACATTTGCCCTGTGTACTATGTCATGTCCGATGAGAAAGAGGGATACTGAGTTTGAGGACATGTAATGGGCAAACTTCAGCTTGCCAAAGAGATGAAAGAAAGTTGCAATAATCCCTATTTGTGTTAAATAATGAGGATGAGCATGATTTACTTGGGCAATGAGTAGAAAAAGAAAAAAAATAATAACATTGTAAGCTTTATAGCTCCAGCGAAGAGAGTGAGGAGGAATGTTGATACAATTGACTTTGGAAGGATTAGTAGAAGCAAAATCATGAGAGCTTTCATAATCACAACAAAATTTTGTTTATATTCCTAGACCAATGAATATGATTGTGAAGTTTTAATCTGGGAGCAGCATATGAGATTATTATTTAAGAAAACCGAACAAACAAAAGCAAACTTTACTGTATAGAAAATAAATTCACGTGAAGGAAAAGTGGAGTGATGGGGTCGCTTCGGAGCGACTGTGGTCTTCAAAGTGAAAAACTTTACTAGCCAGAAGGAATGTGTGGTTGAAGATATGGAAATAGGGACGAATTTGTGAAATAATTAGGAAGTAAAATTGTCACAAGTATTTGACATAGGGTTTGAAGAGAAAGGAGGTATCAAACATAATTTCTGTTAGACTTTCTGAAGTGGATTCAGGTTGGTTCACGTTCAAGAAAAAGATGGAAATATTATAGAACCAGGCCTAAAAAAGAGTAAGCTGGACATACACAGGAGATAATTATCTCTGTATAAGGGGACTTGAAGTCATTGACAAAAATGTGGACTACCAGTTTAAAAGGAGTAACAGGTTTTAATTACATTAAAGAGGAAAATGAAACTTCAAAGAGAAAAGAAAGGGTTCATGAGGAAAAAGACAAATTAAGACTATTGAGTGTCAACAAAGCTCAAAGAAAACCAATTAAAGAGAAGATGCTCAAAAGTGTGCAAAGCTTAAACTGGGTTCAAGGATAAGAAAGAAAAATTTCGAATGGATTTAGTTACAAGGAAGTTGAAAGTGAGTTGTAATTTATTGACGTAATGCACAGTAATCCTGTTTTGCAAAAGGACAGTATGTGTGGAATTGAGAAAATGGTAACTGACATTTTAGAAAACTCAGTGCAAAAGTCTGGCTTCCTCAGCTGCAGCTTGGAAACGTCCAGGTCAGTAAGTCTGGACAATGTAGCTTTCACTCCATTTGTTTCCCATCCTCAGGATCTTT
>NW_003852564.1:3681489-3690808 GCF_000181295.1 Otolemur garnettii
ATATTCCTGGGGGGTCCAGAAATTTGTATGCCCTCCTCTTGAGGTGGGAGGATAAGGAATACAGGTAATTCTGTACAGGGACAAGAAATGATTGCTGGGGAGGAGGATGGATGGGAGAAACAGATCAACTTTCAAATGATTCTCTTTGCAAGTTATATAACCTGAGAGGCAGGAATTATATTTAATGTGATTTGGGCTAGGTCTGGTTGCATTCTTGATCTTTCCTGAAATATAGCAAGAGAACAGAGAAGGAAAGTAATTGTTCTTTTTTGTGGGTCCATCTGGTTTACACAGAGGGAAAGCCCCCACTGGTGTCTGTTGATTTCTAAGGGCCTTCAATTCAAAATATTCATATCGGGGGTGAAATTTCCTAAGCTCCTTTATGCTGCTTTTACTTTAATATGCTTAAAAATTACTTTGGGATTTTATAAATTTAAATTCTTATTCAAAACTAATTAGTTACTTATTCAGTAGCTAATACACTTAGTATTGGGACTAACAATGTCCCAAGTGATTCCAGTGCCTCTGGTCTACTTTGCACAGCAAGGCACTTACTATTCAAATTGTGATAGAATATGATATGTCACAGTGAGGAAAGAGCAGATACACTGTGTAAAGCTTTTGCATTAGTTCTTCTGTATTAAAAGATACATAAAGGATTCAATGGCTACTTAAGTTTGGCCATCAGTGAGTTAAACAAGATTTAGAGGGGTTTCTTCAGTGCAAGGTTTTTGATCACAAATGCCTTCTTGAAGTTATTTCTTCTGAATCCCCATTTTCATGGACCATATTACAGGATTATAGATTTGCAAAACCTCCTATGCTCTACTAATGCAAAAGTTGAGCTATCTACAAATAATCTTTGCTACTTGCTTAAAAGCTTAAAACTTTACTGAAAATATTTAACTGCTTTGTTTTCACCTTCCTAATCTGATTCACGGTTTGTTAATCCAGTTTTATTCACAAATCCAAATAGGTTTTACAAACAACAAATTAATCGTAGTTTTGGGTTGTGAAGTGATTATGTTGCACATACAGGTGTGACTGTTTTTGTACTTTAAAAATACTTGAATATGAATATGCCTCTTCTGTGCTCTCCTCTGTAGCATTTCCATGTAATTTTAAAAGTTATTTTCTTTGCATAATTTTATAGCATATTATTTGGTGATACAGAGCCATTTACAAGCATTGGAGGAAATGTAAGAAATGAGAAAAGGATTCTTTCCAATACATTACAGGGGAGGTCTTATTGAGGTCTTATTAATAGAAAATTTTATAAACATTTTCTTAAATTTTACTTAGAGAAATTTAATGTTGATGAGAATTATGGATTAATCGCAATAAAATTAATTACTTCTTTAGGAATTAGTAATGAAACCTAAACATAGCAAGACTTAGCAGCCTCCAGGTGAACACGATTCACTTTATGTTGATGCTGAAGTGATGAAGGCTTTTAGATTTGATACCTCATGTGGACTCCAGAGCCTTCTGTGACACCTGCCTCCTCCCAAATTGATACTAAGTATTTTGAAGTTTCTTCAAGTGTGGGAGTGACTCATAAATAGTCAGGGTCCTATTTTTCCTGTTACAGCCTCTTTATGCTGACGTTTTACTCATCCCATGTATGTGCTATTTCACCAGATGCAAGGATACGATTAAGAGACATAGCCAATGGATAGGACGTGTGGCGAGGACGTGGGAGCTGAGGTGTGATTAGCTACCTGCACACTAAAGATACATAGAATGTAATGAGTCAAACACTTGAAACACAGTTTACAGTCTGTACTGACATCAACTTAACACTATCATGCTAGGAAACTCTTACCCAGGAAGGTAAAAGTTACAAGTAATTTTATTCCAGGAACTTTCTGAAAGACACATCCACTCTTCAATAGGAAACATCAAACAACAGTTTACACATGTGTAAACCATTACACATGTTTTGCCTTAAATCCTTGCTTTACTCATTTTACCAATTTTAGATTATTACATCATGCTTCTTTTACCTTATCCTGACTGGGCCCCTATGTTGAAAGCCCTACCATGAGTCAGACTTCAAAATCTTACTAAATCTCACAGATTTGTCACTGCCCTTTAGAGATATTACAAAGACACTGTAGAGCAGGGATCTCTTCTTGAGAAATAATGTGAATGTTTTCATTTTTCTGCGCATTCAGGGTTCTCTAATAAAGAAAATTGACAAGCTTTGAGATAGAATAGGGCTTTTTCCTAAAACCATTTACTCCTCACAGGTTGAAGTGATAGGTCTGGGGCTGTATGTTTACATTTCAAAGAATAACACAACCAAGAGCCATTCAGTACATTCCAAAGGCTGTAAGACAAAGGAGGGGATTTTGTCTTTCTCTCCCAAAGAGATTACTTTACTTTCCTGAGAAAAGGATAAGGCCTCTCTCTCTCCCACTCTCTCTCTACAGTGAAGGAGGATAGGTGAATATGTCAACACCTGTATAAGCTTCCAGCTTCATAATCTGGGGCTTTCCGCCTATAGTGCAATTTTTCTACCCCCTCCCATCCGCACATACCTTGTAGGTACATTGGGCTCTCACCTCTTTGCCCTATGGAAGAAAATGAAGCATTAGCAAACAGAGCTAAGGCAGTTTTTAAGTAAATAATTGGTCTTTCTCTCTAGTCCAGAAAACTTGCATTTATTGTCAGGATAAAAATAAACAAAATAGAAATATATATTTACTCACTATGGTATGCAATAAACTTAGAATCAGTTTACAGAGAGTTTGTTTTGGTGAGCCAGTATCCAATAGCGTTGAATTTCATAATGTTTTGTGAGAAAATCCCTCCTTTTCATCCCTTCTGTCTGTGAGAGCTCAGAATAACCCCTTAGTGGTAGTTAAGGTTCAGAATGTGCCTCGCTCCTTCACTGTTCACTTCTTTCTGCCATTCACCTATAAAACCCAAAACATAGTAACAAGAACAACAAAGCACCCACAGACGTGTATATCATGTATGTTAACCTCGGGTATTGATGCTTAAAGGATTAACCATTTGCTCTCTTTTCCTAACACCGTATTTAAGGCTCAGGGAAGACATTTTGCTGTAATCTAAGATGTTCCCTCCCCCCTCCCCCCTTTTTTTGAGACAGAATCTAGCTAGGTCACTTGTTGTAGAGCTCAGCCACCTAGATCACTGCAACCTCAAACTTCTGGGCTCAAGCAATCTTCCTGCCTCAGCTTCTCCAGTAGCTGGGACTACAGGCACCTGCCACAACACCTAGCTTGTTTTTCTATTTTTAGAAGGGTCTCCCAGGCTGGTCTTGAACTCCTAAGCTCAAGCTGTTCTCCTGTCCTAGCCTTCCAGAGTACTGGCATTACAGGCATAAATCTGCATCCACTGTATCCAGCCTTGGGTCTCCCAGTGGTTGGGTTATGATTTGGTTTTACACATTTCAGAGAGATAGAAATTGTACAAAAATTCATAAGTCAATACATGGTGGGTACACATTGGTTTGGTCCAAAAAGGTAGGACATCTTAAAAAGGCCCATGACAGGCTATAGGTGGGTTCAAAGTATTCTCTGATTCATATTTGATTAAAGGCTTAGATTGTTTTAAATTAAGATAAGGAAGTCTATTAATCAGAGACAAGCCACTTTAGACAAGTCACGCACCTGGATTGAAATGATCTGTTAGCTAAGTTGATGCCTTGCAGATATGGTTTAAGCTTTAACTTATAAAGCCTTAGGCTTATTAATTAGTTATAGTGTATATCCAAGAAGGGGGGTGCAGGATTAGACATTTCTAACATCCCTTCTTAATGCTAGTAACTCAGCTTCATTTCCTCTTTTCTCTTTTTATCCAAATACTTATTTTTCTGCTGTACTGATTATTATTATTATTATTTTGTTGCAATTTTTGGCTGGGGCTGGGTTTGAACCCACCACCTCCGGTATATGGGGCTGGCGCCCTACTCCTTGAGCCACAGGCACCACCCTGCTGTACTGATTATTAATCTTTTTATTCTTCTATATTTACCTCTAAAAATAATTTTTACATTTCTGTTTATTTTTCTCATAATAACTTCCAAATTATCTTACATTTAGAATGACCTTAAAAGGGGGGATATTACTAATAGTAGGCAATCATTTTTACTGATGTGAAAAAGATACTAGCATTGTAAGCAAGATATACAATATCTACTCAAAGTAAGTTTCCCATGAGAAACTTAGACAGTTCTACAATGATATTTTTACCTCATTATAATCTTCAACACACACACATGAATGTTATCTATGTTGTATTAGCATTACTGAAACTATTTTCAAAACAAGGTTTTCTTCTATAAAATAAAATCTACACTTACTGGTTTTTGGACACTTCTGTTCTTTCATGTTTCTTTAACTTATTTTGTACAGTTATAAAAATGAGGTTTAAAATATGACATACACTTTATGGACACAGGTTGTTTTTTTAGCAAAGCATAAAATATGATTTTTTTTCCACCTGATGCAGGAAAAGGATATAGTAGAAAAGCTTATGGGATACAAAGTAAATTTTATCATGATGTTAAAATGACAAAGTTCTTAATTCAGTTTTCTTTGCTGACTAAAATGATAATTAGAGGCCGGTTGAAAACAAAATCAACTCTAGAGATTTTGACAGCAGCAGTGTAAATAAATTTTTCCAATTAAAAATCCTCCCAAGTTAGAAGGTGGGGGGACAAACATGCTCAGAGCAAGAACAACAATAAGCTAGATCAGATTAGAAATACCAGGTATACAACCAGTAAGAAAAATTGGAATGTGTATCTTAATTTCGAATGCTATTGCTCAGTGTTTTTTACCTGTGTTTTTATAAAATTAATTCTCTTTCTTGGACAAAATTCAAACTGAAAGTACAGCTTCAGATGTGAATTAGGTGCTATGCATAGCGTAAAACTGGGAATGGTGTGTCCCGCTTCATTGAGTTTACAATCCAAGTTCATATTATTGTGTGATGCTTCAGTGAATATGGTATACCTGAGAGGCAAATGAACTCTATCAGGCACCAGAGTGTCATTTACTGTACCAGAAGAGGTAACAGAAATTGAACCCCAGTGTTCTGGAAGAACGTGTTTGCCTCCCATGGCTGAGCACCAGAGACTAATTTGCTCACAGTAAACGTGAATGATAATTATGGAAATGTTGAATGGATTTCTTTTTATATAAGACTATAATATTACAAAACAACCATTTCTATGCTTGAGAAAATCAAATATAAGATTCAAATATATAAAAAATACACACACACACACAGAGTAATACATGGTCTCATTAAAGACACGGCCAACCTTCTAATTTAGTGCTATTTTGAATTATTTTTGTTTCACTATTAGAATAATTCATCAGATAAGTTTTTAAAAAAAATATGTAGAGGTGTGCTTCTTGCGATGCTCAAGTATAAAAAATATAAAAATTACAAATTATAGGGCGGCACCTGTGGCTCAAATGAGTAGGGTGCCAGCCCCATATGCTGGAGGTGGCGGGCTCAAACCTAGCCCCAGCCAAAAACTAAAAAAAATAAAAAATGAAAAATAAATAAATAAGCAATTTAATTGAGTTTTGTATTGACATGGGGAAATATGTATACATAAATTAAAATACATATATGTTTATGTGTATATATACACACCCACACACACCTACGTGGGCTACTTAGAAAGTATCCAGTTGGGTAATATGAAAAATAGAGACATGTATGACTGGATACATTCTGTATGGCATATAATCCCCAAAGATAAACTTATTTTAACTCTTACCAGTAGTATTTAGAAAGAGCCTCAAATAAAAAGATTTTTAACTGCAACAATATTTTTAAGATTGTAGGTATGGACACTGGCTGTTTAATGATAACTTTCTGCTTGGAATTTCTTCCTTGTTTTTCTAAGACAAAAAGATCCCAAGTGTGGGGCTCATTCACCATTCTTTTATATGGTGTATATGTATGTATGTATGTATATTTCATGAGCAGTAGAGGGAGGTATATAATAAATAGAGAACAGTTATGTGAATCATTTAACAAAATGTTCATATATTTTCCTGTCAGGCAAGAAAGGGTACAACTAAATACTTATCATAACTATTATTAGATAGGAACTCTGCCACATGATTTGCCTATGATTTCTTATTTTCTTATACAAATGTATAAACAAAAATATAATTCACATGTTATCACTTTGGAAAAGTGCCTTAAGAAAATTAAAATGATCATTGAAATATCATTTATGTGTCTTATGCATATATTCACACTTGGTGATAACTATTCTTTCACTTTTTTTATTAGGTAAATTACAGAAATTAAGGACGAATGGAAATCAAGAAGAAGAAAATAAGAATAAATGATAGAGAAGAAAGTCTCAGTATGTAGGTGAGAACTAAAAATTGCATGTGTGTAAAGAGTTGGTAAATTTGTTTTTATAAGGCACATAAACTATAAAACATATAAGAGAACTAATTAATGAGTAATGTTATCAAAATTGAATGGGCAAAGCTCACAAAAGTATATTTATTTAACATATTTTGACACTAATTATAATGCATACACCACAGCAGGCAATGTATCTTTGTTTAAAAAATAATTTTTAATTTTTGCTTATATGAATCATGGTTTCTTAAACCACAATTTTGAGGATTATAACAATATATCATCATTAATTTATTGATTTTGTATTTTTTGACTTTCTTTTTTGGAATACACTGCACACGGCTTTACTCTTTTCTATGAACTTAAAGCTCGATTAATTTTTGGAGTTTCAGATGGATTGCCTTTTAAAAGCTGTTTTATTGAGAATTATTTATTACAAAGTAGAATAAAAGTACATGGTGAAGAACACATACATAACTGTGATTGTTTTAATTTATTAGAACATATTTAAAGTGTTCAATAGCAGTCAGAGAAGCTCATAAAATTCTAATGACTATAGATGTATGTAAGTCATTGTTCTAGTAAATAATTCTAAATCAACATATTTATGTTATAACTTGCCAACCTCAGTAGCTAAACTTCATAGCAGACAGCAATTTTTCTTTCCTATTACCCTTATTTTAACTCCTAATTAAGGAGAATATGGATTCTATAATTTCAGGCTATACCTTTACTGTGAAGTTCAGCCGAAATAATTAAATGTTGATTTCCAACTATATTTAGTGTGTACTTGAGTAAAAATAATGAGCTCCTTAAATAAGCCTGACTTTAAGTACTTTCTTTTTAACATTTCTACAGCTTGAGTAAATATCCATTTCTACTTACCGAAAGCCACAATGTCTTGCAAATCAATTCTAAACTCAAATATATGTCCATCTTTTTTACTAAATCTTATTTAACAAACAAGAACAAACAACACTAACAATAACAATAACGAAATTGTCAACTTGATTTTCCTGCCACTTAATTGGAATAGTGTTTAATTATTAAAACTAGTTATCATCTATATAAAATTCATTCCATGTTTTCATAAATAGCTTCTACATTTTACAGCATTATTTGCCCAATCTCTTGTTGGAACCAAAAGAATTATACATACAGAATATACAATATCCTATTGAATGCATCCATTAAGAACAATAATTAACTTTGATTATCTGTTCTATTTTAAAGAAATGAACCAATTTATTCCTGAGTTAAATACTTCTTTGAACTTTGTCACAATCATTATCCTATGTTAGTTGACCAAGGAATATCATAACCAGTGCAAAATAAATCTAAAGAAATTTGGGAAGTATTTGTTGATGGTCATCCAGAAGTTTAGCTGATTATTCTGTATTATAAGAACTTTATATTAGTTATCTCCAGTGTTCTCAAATTCCTGATATGTATGCTCCTGTGCCAGAAATGTTGATTAAATCGTTTATGTTTTAAGACGGGTGTGGTGGCTCACGCCTGTAATCCCAGCACTTGGGAGACAGAAGTGAGTGGACTTCCTGAGCTCACTGGTTCGAGATCAGCCTGAGCCAGAGCGAGACCTCATCTCTAAAAGTAGCTGGGCACTGTGGCGGGCACCTGTAGTCCCAGCTACTTGGGAGGCTGAGGCAAGAGCATTGCTTGCACCCAGGAGTTTGAGGTTGCTGTGAGCTATGACACTACAGCACTCTACCAAGTGGCGAAAAAGTGAGAATTTGTCCCCAAAATTAATTAATTAATTAACTAAAATAAAATAATTCATGTTTTAACAGTTAACCTGGCCATTTTCTCTGCTTGCACACTGGTTTTCATTCTCCTGATGTGGACACTTGACACCATGGTGCACACAAACATGAACACAAAAAGTCTAGAAGGCCATTAAGATGAGCCATTTATCTGACTGTCTTGACTTACAAATATATTCTCTATTTTTCAATTTTTAATTTTATCTAGATGCCTTATGGACACTCATAGGTAATTTGAGTATTTTTTTTTTTTTGAAAAATACACAATTAGGGAAAGAAAAGTGTGCAAATGTTGGCAGGTGAAAAATTAATTCACTATATCCAAACTTCCTTTGATGTCTACATTTAAAAAGTACATAAAAACTAATAGTGAAATTATGACAAAAATGAAAGATTTAGCGATCAGTGCTGCATAATTACATCATTTAATTCAGAATTTTTGTAATTAGTGCAGACATGCAATGGATACACAGTGTATGTACTATATATGTATCTGCTTTTAAGTAGTATTTGTATGTGTAATCATTTATTTTTAGTGTAGTATTAGCCTTATTACTTGGCAGATTTCGATTGTAAAAAAATAACATTGTTTTGAATTTTTACAAATTAGATGTATTCTATATTGAATGGTTGCTAAGAATCTGATTGCTGATACATATTTAACTTTCCAGTAGATGGTAGTACAGATGTTCATAAGACTAGATTTAGTAGTATAGACTTTAAAAGGAGAGAGGTATTTTCAAACTTAAAAATTGCATATAAAAACTTTAGCATTAAATATTATGTGAATTATGAAGAATAGGAAGATTGTAAAAACTGATGTGTTTAGTTTAAATGGATGAATTTTAAAAAATACTATTCTTGTGTATGTGTTGCTTCTAAGTAAAATAAAATTCAAAAAAAATCCCAGCACCGGTACCCAGAATATCAATCCCTAATTCTTACACGTGTTTATTGTTACTGTGACTCTAAATGCTGCTTTTTCACCTTTTTCAAAGAGCCTATTCAATGTGATGTTTTGTAGTTAATTCAATTTTAAATTATACATCTTCAATCTTTAGTCATTATTAATCAAATGACACTGATACTTTATGTTCTTTGATATCGTCCCAAGTCTCTTCTCTTTAGCTTGGTGATGTTTATACTTTGCTCAGTTGAAACTGCTC
>NW_003852564.1:3691299-3706964 GCF_000181295.1 Otolemur garnettii
TGTGCATTAGCTAAGGTAGTTTTTGAGATCTCTACCAGGTCCTGCATTCCAGTGGATTGACTGACCCACACAGACAGTGCCCTATTTACCAGGGGAATGATGGTTGCACTCTGAACCCAGACAATTAGCACACCCTGATTGTCTAATCCTCTGCCCACCAAACTGTCTTTAAAAACCCTGTCTCCCTAATTCTCAGAGAGGCAGACTTGAGAAATTCCTCCAGGGTCCCCGCTTAGTGCGAAGCAGAATAAACTTGGTTGGCTGTCAATCTTGCTGTCTGCTGGTATTGGCTTCCTCTTGGTCAGCAGGCAGATGAACCCGCTTGGGAAGCAGCACGATTAACAATATTATTGATTTAAATATATGCTCCCAAATCGGCGGAAGAAACAGTTCTCAGAAATTGTCACGAATACATTGTAAAAATCTGCAAAAAAAATCTCATCGGTGTCTTTTATAGAAAATTTAATGTTAAACAAATGTTTGATTGTGGAGATTCTATGAAGAAGTGAGAATTCTTTGTGTGGTTTAATGGCATAGACCTATGAGTGTGTGATAAGCAAGCCTTAGCTTTGTGATCTCTATCTCTGCCTAAAGCAGTTTGTTTAGCACTGCCATGCACAGCCCTAGCCTTCCTACATTCTGTACCGTGCTATGTCCTTGTAGAGTCATTTGTATTTAATTAGGTCTCAGTGGGAGGAAGTGTAGAAATCACTTTACAGAACTACTTTCATTCAACTCTGCACTGTGACATAAACCCACATGCCCTAGAATAATTATGAACAAGTGGACTATTTGAAATGCTGTGTACCCAAAGCAGCTTGGTTTTATGATCTGCTGTGGGTATAACACGATAATCCTTTGGGGGCTGGTGAGCCCCAGCTGTACAAAGGTAGCAGCCTCTATCAGCAGTTGCCTCATCACCTGGGTAGCCAGAGAGGCTCCGAAGGGTACTTAGCCCTCCACTAACCTTTATAGAAGGTCACTAGCACTTTTGGGTCAGGATGAAAGATGAGTATGACACAATTATGCCTGCTATTTTCAAGGATGATAGAAATTTTCAGGTATTGTGTGTCTCTTAATAGTTTAAACTATTGTTTTTCTGAATGATTCTCTTGCACATGGTTAAGAATTTATCTAATATTGGTAAGTAACTATTACCTACCTAATCATTTTAGGTAATTATTACTTAATATTTCTGAAGATTTCCAATTTTTACCCAAGAGAAACCCTATTACCAATAGTTGTCAAGCTTTAGTTTACTAATTTTTATTTTTAAGTAACACTTTTTTGTATACAAAGGAAAACTTAGAGAACCTCACTGTATAAATATATAAAGTGATGTTTTTGCCTGGTTGACTTGGGAGGGGGCCTGGGAGGATACAGAACTCCTTTCTTTCCACCTATTTACTATCACATACCTGTTGCCAGAAGTAGCTTAGGGCATGTGTTAGAGGCCTAAACGAAAGGGGTAGAGAGAGTGCGTTATGTGGACATCTGGTTTTAATATCATAAACTTATAAGAAAAAACTTATTTTAAAAAATGCCAAATCATATGAGGAGTGATCAAAAGAAATATTGAGGAATTAACACTTAATATATGTACACATCATTATAGAAATAACTAAAATACACGGATGTAAGTCCTATACAAATACGTATACACATACACCCGGATTTAAAAGTACACTATTGTCTATTAAAGGACAAAGTGGACCCTGCCGAAAACCTATCAGCCTTTCACATGTATTTCAAACAATCTAATATCATTCTGTTCTCTTATCATAAATTATCTCTTTATTGTCACTTTTTCCCCCATTTCTTTTATCTTCACAAAGAATCATCTTCCTCTGTTTTTAGGAACGTCCCCCCGTCCCTCAGATGGTTAATATATAAGTGCTGGTATAGGCTGTAGAGTGATCTCCATTTTCCTGTGTCTCTTGGTTTTCTCCAAACCTATTTTATATACTCAAACTTACATGAATATATGTATCCCATTTTGCTGAATCTAAACCTTTATCACCTAGTGTAACTATCTTTTGAGCCTTAGCTCTGTACTCCCTGAAATTTATTCTAAAGAATGAAACAAGTTGCCTTTGAGATCTTCTTGACATATCCCAGTAAATCTTAACTCATTTAATGCTCCTGTGGCTTTACTTATCTGTTCAGCCCTGTCTTCCCTGAGCAAAATCTGATTCACTGTTTTATGTCTCTAAATTTGAACCTTCATGGAAAACCCCCAAGTGAAAGAAGTTATGCCTCCTAAATCATGTAGGATATGATATAATTTTCACCACAATTTCTAAGCATTCCTCAAGTTATTGTGGTCTTGTTTCCGATACTTGATTTTAATATCATGTATTTTGAAATTTAGCAGCTATGGATTTTTTTTGTAGCTATGGATTATTTTTTTCTTATATTCTAGATTTTCTGGAAAAGCATAAATAGGAAAAACATATAACTAAATTTACAATATTCTCATTTGTATTAGAAATTAAAGAAAATAATTTGGAGATATTACAAAGGTAAAGGTAATATAGGTAATTGGAAAGAACCAGGAAAAAGCTTTAAAATATTTTGACAATTAGTTCTAAAACATAAAATTTAAATCATAAAAACATCTACCTGAAGATCAAATAAAAAAACATACCTGTATTTATTTATAAGATCTTCATGCTTCTCTTTTACGTGTATTCTAGTAAATTATCACTGTATATTTTCCTTTAAAAATCGCGGTTTATTGAATGTTAACATTGCTGGAATCATTTGTTATTATTTCTCTATCATAGTAAAAGCAAACATACACTACATCTAAGTGAGTTTATAATATGAAGTAGGTGGTGATCCAGAGGGAATTGTTGGCACAAAGTTTCTTTTGTGGCAACAGTTATAATTAAATATTGATGTAGTCTTTGGCTTTTTATTATTAATATTCTTCAGGAAGAGTTTACTTGTGTTTCATTGCTCTTTAGGCTATAAACTGATGATGTAAAATTTGTATTTATAACACTATGAATTAATTGCTAGATACATGTTTTAATTTTACCACGTGACCAAACTACAGTCAGAGATATTAATCATATTCACCTTTTTAAATCTGAAAACAACAACTTTATCTCCATGAATAATTTTCTGCATTAAGTTGATTTACTCTAAAATCAGAGCTGTACTTATTGAAAGAATAAATGTCTTATTGACATTATTTGTAAAACACATTCTTGGGTAAAGAGTTGCGACATTGTTAGCAATTCATGTCCAAGATTACAAACTTGGTCCTCAGGAATTTTGTATCAAAATTTAGAAACAGATTCTTTGCTTATGTTGAAACTATGTTCTTCTTAAGTTAACAGCCATACTTTTGTTATTTACACAACATACTTTATGAATATAAAATTTTAGAAGTCAATGAATAGAATTAAATGTGATGAGAAAAATATTGTTTTATGTTTAAATAATAAAATCCATTTTGAAAATGCATAAGCAGCTTTGAAATTATTCAAACGAAGCCAGAAAAACAAAATATATGTGAAGATTTAAAGTTACAATCAGTGAAGAAAAGAAATGTAATTTATCATTGCTCGTTTTTACAGTTACTATTGGATGAGCAGCACTTTCTTTCAACGTGCTTTGGATATAGATTTTATTTATCAGAAATAAAAACAAATTAAAAACTGTATCTTTTGAAAAAAATGAAAAAAGAATTGAAGAAGTCATGAATTGAAGAGTTGAATGGTGAGTGCCAAAAATTACATACTATCTCCTAGGCCTGAGGAGCAAGTTTACAAATAAAGACAGCAGTGGTTACAAAACATGGGATCAACTGTTCCTAGCATTTCTTAGTTTTCTCAGAAGCTACTAAACATGAAGGAATAGCCTCTTGGGGTAGCTGATGGACAAGTTTAGAGATAACACTTTGTAATGAGATACTATCCTCTAGGATGTGATTTTAGTCTTGTGAGACCTTGGGAAAAGAGTCTAACTAAGCAGTGCCAAGAATTCCAATTAACAGAGACTGGGATAATAAATGAACTTCGTTTTAATCTGCTAACTTTGTGGTAATTTGTTCCACAGCGTAGAATATGAATCCAACCCCTCTTTTGCTGAAATCTCTCCGATAATAAATCACTTGAACAAGGATTCTCATTTTTTGTTTATCAGAAACCTGAATTAAGACACCATATCAAACAAGGTCTCTTATTTCTAATATAATGATTCATTCTATTTGGCTAGCTGTCTCAAGGCAATGGAGGCATTTCCCTGACACCTGCTTCTATTCTGCTGATGTAAGTAGTTTCAGTTTCTCAGACAAAGCCACATACCCATCCCCTGTATCCACCCAGCCACATATGCACTTACACCAACATACAGGGTTGTTACAAATTCAATGAGTGGTCCATTTGAAAACTTTCTCACTTGTGGTGGGTTTAGGAAGTAGTACTACTCATGGATTCCTCTTGAGCTTTAGGAAAATGAGATTCAGAGAACAATTCTTTTGAAGGAAATCTTCCTTATCAAATCCACTTAGTTACCTCATATCCCAAAACATTTATATTCTTTTTTTTTTTGAGACAGAGTCTCACGCTCTTCCCCTGGGTAGAGTGCTGTGGCATCACAGCTCACAGCAGCCTCCAACTCCTGGGCTCAAGCGAGTCTCCTGCCTCCGCCTCCCAAGTAGCTGGGACCACAAGCACCCGCTGCAATGCCAGGCTGCTTTTTGCTTGCAGCTGTCATTATTGTTTGGTGGGTCCGGGCTGGATTCAAACCTGCCACCTTAGGTGTATGTGGCTGGCACCTTAGCCACTTGAGCCACAGGTGCCAAGTCGACATTTATATTCTTGATGTGGATTAACACTGGAACCTGTAATGACTTTGTACTGTGTCTTATCTAAGCTGGAACTATAATTGCAAGAATTCCTTTCCCTTTGTGATTTTATGTGAAAGGTGGTTATTGGAAAAATTTGCATGAGATTTTAAAGTTGGAAGTGAAGCAGCAGTAATTCTGCTGTGTCTGTTATAGTGTTATGGTAAGTCTGGGGTCACTGAGACTCAAACACAGCGACACACTTGCAGCGGATCAACCATGCCATTGAGATTAGAGGAGCGAGAAACAGATGAGGACTTCAGCCTGTCTTTATGGGGTTTGTATCGTCCTGTGGTTCTGGTTTGTCCTCCTTCTCCATTGCTCCATGTTCAATTCTTTCTAACTAACCACCTGCCCTGCTAACATCAATTATTTCAGCCTTACCCACAGGTGCAATAGCCACAATCCTTCGTGGACTTCCTTACCAGCTCCCACAACTGTTTAAAGTCTAATCCTTAACAGGAATTTTCATACTACATGTCGCTCATACTAATCCTGTTTTCCTGGTCAAGCCTTAGCATTTGTGAGCATGTATTTTGAAATTTCTACAAGTTCGTGTGGATCTAACACTAATAATGTCTTGAATATCATGTCTGTAGCTTATGACCAGTCTTTCACACAGCACTCATGTTTCAGTTGCACTTGATCTTTACCAATAAAACAAGGTCCAGTTGCAACATTTATCCTAGTTATTGTGTTCATTGCTATTTAATACCACTCATTTTTAATCACAGAGATACTCATGGAGTAAGTGCAGATCCTCAGAGTCTGACCATATGCACATGCATGCACTTGACCCTGAAGTTGCCAGGTTCCTCCTCCTACCAGTCCGGATTTAGGCATAATGCTACACTTGAGGGCAGTGAAATCAGCCTCCTAATCTCTCCATTCAACAAACCACCACCTTAACCCATGGTTGAATGGAGACTTCCAAGGGATTGTAATCTCCAAGCAGGAGATATCAACATCTGGATCAAATGTAGGCAAGAGTTCTCATGTCCTTATCAAACATACAATATCATTGTCAACCCAGTGCAGAGATGGCTGCCACCTCCCATGACAGAGTGTGTATGCCCAATCCCAATCCTTCCCACACCAGTGCAAAGATTCCCATAAAAGGTAGATGGCAATAGCAAAATACAGAAATCCTCTCTGCTCACAAAACAAGTGGTCATCTGGTAGAGGTCAAAGGGCAGAGGCAGAGAAGGTGAGACCAGGCAAGTCCTGCTGTCAGAATAAATCTGTCAAGAATACATCCTGGAAAGGCAATGTGAGGGCTTAACAGACAGCACCATATGTGAGCCAAGTCACTGCGGCTCTGTTGCATGCTCCATTGTTCCACCGGCCTTCACTTACAAAAATAAATTCACGTATAAAATTATTTAAAGTTTTGAGGGAGTAAATCAAAAAGATTTAATCTTAAGGCATGAGGTCTTCTGAATGTGAGGTCCTGTGTAACAGCACTGGTCACAGACCCTTGGAGGCAGGTGTGATACTTATATGTATGGGGTTAACAGCACATACACTTTATCTAACTTATAAGCAAAATGAATCCCCCTAATGTAATTCTGGGAGTATTTATCTGGAAAACCACATAGTTCTGGTCTAAGGCCCAATATTTAGTCAAACAACACGTAGAAATAAAGTTTCCATATTTACAAGATGTAGAATTAAATCTCTGTGAAAACGTTTAATGGATTTTAACATAAAATGGAATTTTATGTTTCCTATGAACTCAGCCTTGAAGGGTGAATGATAGAATTTTAATAGCTGAAGTTCAAGAAAGGCAAATGTACATCATGTTATTAAAGGTCATTGCATTAATTTATTGGCCAGTATGGAAAGCCCAATGCAAATGTCTTCACTTTCAAAATAGGTATTTCTCAATAACTTACTTGTTAGGACACACTCCCAAAGTAATTTGGCATTGCTATTCTGGAAGACCACGTCCACATTCATTCATAGTCTCAGGAACCTACACCGTGGTAACAAAGATATAACACTAGCTTTGAAATCCATAAAGTTTTGAGTATTTGGTCTCAATTCAGTTTCTGGCTGACCTATTTATACAGAAAGCTAAAGTCACCTCTGGGGGATAGATCTTTACGTAAGAAAGTTTAACAAAAGACTTAAGGAGGGGCGCACATCCATTAGATGAAGCAGTGAAAAGCTCATTTAGGAAGATCAATCAGGAAATAATTAGCCTCAGGTTATTTGAAAGTGAAATAGCCAGTTGGGGATTAGAGGTGAGAGAGAGAAAAAGAGGGTCAAGGTTCTTCAGAACATTTCCATCTATAACAATCCTGATTTAGACTCCCAGGAATAGGAGCTGCCTATCATCCTCTTCATCACATTCAAAATTTTACTTTTCTTTCTCTTTGTTAGAGCGGCAAAAATGAGCTCTTTCTATGACCTGGCTTATGACAATAAAATGGCAAGACATATTTCCTCAATTAAAAAATCTATCGTTTTGAAAAGAAAAGAAAGTAGTAAATCGAGATAAAAGAACATTAGTTTAAATTTTATCTGACATTTGCAAGTGGGAAAGAAATGTTTAAGAAGCAGTTTTGATCTAAGTTCATATTGCCTAAAAAGACACTCTGGCTAAAATTGAATTTTTGTAAAATTATATACAATGCATTTTGTTTAGGAGTTCTAGAACTTCTCAGGGTCTCGTTTAAACAGACCTTAATCCACCTTTAGTTGGACCCCAAGTTATGTTTCATGAGAAACTTTCCAGATCATCCTCTTTTTTCTTTCTTTGATATTTCATTCTTGTTTCATATTTGTATTCTTTTGTATTTTCTTATATTATTCTTTCTCAAGTTGTTTATTCATTTGTCCTTTCATTATTTTTATCACTTCAGTATTTTTTTAACCACATGCAAATCTGTCATTTAATCAGGTATCAAAAGAAGTATCCTTTCTTATTGGTTCATAATTTACTCATCTCTCCTTTGGTTGATTCTCATAAAGGTTTTATTGTTCTGATACCTTTCAATTGATGGTTAGGTTAGATAAAACAATATATTTTAAAAAGACATTGATAATATATTTTAGTTACTGTGTTCTTTTGCACCCAGTTTCTTCATGCTCATTGATATTTAACACATTTTCCAACCTATCTATTCATTGTTACTCTTCTCACCTTTCATTGTAGACATGAAGTCTAACTTCATTTAGCTTGTTGAATTTTTTTCTTTTTCTTTCTTATTTATTTATTTGAGACAGAGTTTTACTTTGTTGCCCAAGCTAGAGTGCCACATCATCACCAAAACTTACAACAACCTCAAACTCTTGAGCTCAAGTAAGAGCCTTCTTGCCTCAGCCTTCTAAGTAACTAGTAAGTACTATAGGCGAGTGCCACCGCTTCTGGCTAATTTTTCTATTTTTAGTAGAGATGAGATCTCACTCTTGCTCATGGTGGTCTTAGACTCCTGAGCTCAGCAATCCTTCCTTTGACTCCCAGAGTGCTAGGATTACAGGTGTGAGCCACTGTGCCCTGCCAGCTTGTTGAATTTTTTCTCTTGACTTCTAGAAAACTTATAAAGGAATTCAGTGCTCAAAAATATCAGCCATATTAGCCTGTACAGTTTGCATATGGCCTTCTGATTCAAAATTCAAAAATATATAAATTAAATTCCATTTTCTAGAATTATTCAGGTAGTCTATGGCTTACTAAAAAGATCCAAGAAATGTGTTGACTATAATACTATGTGTTACATTCTAAAATAGAGGTAAGCAGATTGTATCCTGGTAGTCAATGAGAGTGGCACCTGTACTCTCAAAGACAGTGAAATCCTAGCTGAGGCTTAAAGGATACATTGGCATTAACCACACAAAGAAGCGGGAAGAGAAGGCCAAACAGAGGAGGATGAGCCAGTCCTGTAAAGGGAGAGAGTGTCTGGTGGTCAGTCTTTTTGGAAAACAAAAAAGTATTCAGTTAGGTAAAGGAAAGAAGAGAGAGATTGACTAGTGATGAGGATGGAGAGAAAAACTTGAGGTAGGAGTTAAAAATTTAAACTCCTATCAGGGCCATACTATAAGAAACATTTCTTAAAAATTGTGATGGAGATATACTGTAAGAATGTAACAGAAACCTACATGAAATTAGGATATGAAGCTATTGTCTTTAAATAGGGTGACCAGATTTTAACATTTGCAAAGCAAGACAACATGGGGGGGGGGTAGGGCAGGGGATGGGGCAGGGCAGGGCCTGACAACAATGCAAACTTTGAGAAGCAGTTCTCGATAATCACTTCTCAGCAACTATTTGTTATTATTACAGTTTAACATTGTAAAATTAACAAAAATAATATAAAACTCATATTCTGGCAAAATAGCCACATCGCAGCCAAAAACCGTATATTCCCTTCTTGTTCTTCTGCCCGTTCGTGCATTCTTTCCAAAAATCGGGACTTTTTAAAATGCCGCAGGACTCAGGACAAACTATTGAAAAGCGGGACTGTCCTGCTAAAAGCGGGACGTCTGGTCACCCTACCTTTAAACCACAAGTACATTATTCCACTCTGTTTTGTGATACACAAGCCGAGATGCTGCTCCCTGCTTTCTACTTTGACAAATGAGTACCTCTTTGATTCTGCTGCAAAGGGAATAGAGAGATTAAAATGCATAAGGAGAGAAGAAACTTTTTTCTTCTCTAGTTGCTTACTGTTGTTCCCCAAACAGATCTCTTCAGAAGTTTGTTGGTTCCAGCCTCAGGCTTTCTTTTGGCATTTCTGAAACCAGCCTAATGACCTCCCTCAAAGGGCTGGTAGCTGCTTAAGCCCCAGCTCTGCAAAATGTTTCTTCCTTTCCTCTAAAATCTCATGAACACGACCTTGCCCCCTTGTATCTGCTAGCATCGGGCATGGTAGACACTTCTGGAATTAACTCTAATGTATATCAAAAATTTTGTTCTGGTCTTTGGACCTGTAATGGGGATGTAACCTATGGTCAGATTAAATATTTTCTGTTATCATATTTAGCATTAATTGTGCTTCCTGACAGTAAACATAATTCAAATTTAAAATTTTTTAAAGCTTGCAAATTTAATATAGAAAAATTACCTGGTGTTTACTCTATGTATAATGTTTGTTAGTTACACCAAGTAAGAGGCTATGGAAGCTAGAATCAGACAGCCCAAATGTTCTAAGAAGAATGTCCTAGGATGGCACCTGTGGCTCAGTGGGTAGGGCGCCAGCTCCATATACCAAGGGTGGCAGGTTCAAACCTGGCCCTGGCCAAACTGCAACAAAAAAGTAGCCAGGCATTATGGCAGGCACCTGTAGTCCCCAATGGCCTAAGCCCAAGAGCTGGAGGTTGCTGTGAGCTGCGATGCCACAGCACTCTACCAAGGGTGACAAAGTGAGACTCTGTCTCAAAAAAAAAGAAAAGAAAAAGATGAATGTTCTAAACATCTTGCAACAATATTGTTATAATAACTTATTGAGATCTTATTTTTATTAATCTTGTTATAGTAAAAGAAGGAGAGTCTCTATAATGTCTTGGAAGAAAAAAATTAGCCAACTCTGTTGGAGAAAAACCTCTCAGGCACTGGAAGTAGAGTGAAAATGCTAAGGAGAGAGTAAGGTGGCTTTCATGGAAGAGTAAGGAGCCCAGTAGAGAAGCTCAGCACACAGTGGGGGATGTGACAGGTTACGGTGCACCGTGTATTCATGCTCAGTTACTCTTACTTCATGTAGGCCACTGTGGGCTCCTCTAAGGATTTTGGCTTTTGACTCTGAGTGAAATAGAGTGTCTGTGCAGAAGTTTGAACAACAGAGTGACATGACAATTCGTAATTTAAAAGACCTCTGGATATTGTATAGGTAATAAATTACAGAATAGGGTCATGGCTGGAGCAGCTCAATCAACTGGGGGTTACAGTGAGAGTAAAAAGATGATGGCAATGCCAGGCCTCAGAAATACACATTTTACCATCGAGTCCTACAATCGTGGGACTTTGGGGCAACCTTAGCACATCGAATAAATGCACTGGTGTTGTCATAATGAAAATGTTTCACTCAACTCAGTGTCTGAGATGACATTTCTCATATGAGAGGTGAATATACATATAGATAACAAAGTACTGAAGTGAATATAAAGGTGAGAACAAGTCTGTGGCATCTCCATTTCACATCCAGATCATCTCTCTGTCTGAAATTTACACACACTGTTTTGGATATGTGGATATGGAAATGTGCTAAAGAGTCATTGAGATGTCTGAACACACTAGAACATAGACTCTAGAGCTGAAGAAGTTTGTTTTAGTCACTTTTATCCTCAGACTTGAGAGCATTACCTGGATTATAAAAGAGTTCCATAATAAGTTACCGAAATACTGAATGAACAAAACAAATTCATGTTATCGTGGCAAGTAGATATTTAAAAAGGAAGTTTTTATTTAAGGTGTAGAAATTTGCTTCACTTCTTTAAAATTTTGATTTCTAGGTATACGAAAATATATTCCAGTTGAGATTCAAAATTTACTTTCACTTGCTAAAGTGCCATCTATTCTCCTTTTGTTGGTTACAACAGACTATAATTGCTCAGTCCCTTTAATTATGCAATTTGAAGAACATATTAAAATTACAAAGTTTTGCACAAACTTAGATATTCTTTTCCTTATATAACACAATACATCCACATATGCCTAATTAAATTTATTGAATAATTAATTAATTTATTTGTTGAGATAGACTCTGGCTCTGCAGGAATGCAGTGGAACAGTTTTAATTCACTCACTGTAGCCTTCAACTTCTGGGCTCAAGCAGTCCATCCACCTCAGCCTCCTTGTGGCTAGGAAAAGAGCCACACTGCCTGGCTAAATTTTTATAGAAACAAAGTCTTGCCATGTTATCCAGGCTGGTCTCAAAATCTGGACTCAAGCCTTGTCCAACTTCAACCTCCCAAAGTTCTGGAATTACAGGTGTGAATCGCTGGGCCTGGCCATATGCTTGATTTTTTAAACAATTTGGAATAATTCATTCCTGGTTATCCATCTATTTCTCTATCTAGATTTTTCTTTGTAACATCTAAGAAAACATTTTTGTTATTAATTCAAAAGATCTTAATCCAGTGTTGGTATGTCAATCTAATTTAGGGTTAATGGTAAAATTTAAAACATGTTTCATATATAAGAATATTCTGCTAGAATTTTGGATTTGGATACTATTCCTTTTTAAGATATATTATTGGTAGAGTTTCACCATAAGCTACTCGTACATGAAATAGCAAGAACATTCTGAATAAATCAACTTGCTATGTTCTACCATGTAAGACTACATCCTTTCAGGTTAAATAGCACATAGTTCTATAAATAGATGCTTTAAAGCTGCTATAGATAGCAGAGGTGCATGGCATTAGCAAATTCAAGTCAAGAAAAATATTATAAAGATAAGTAAAGATAAAAATACAATTATCTTTCACTAGAAAACCTTGAATATGCTCCTGAGTCCTTCTTCAATATGCTATTACACTGTGTTCTATGGTATGTGTGTAAGAACATGTCAAATTTTCTTTGTGTATGTTTTACTCTCCAGATAGTATTGACCAGAGAAAGTTCATTACAATATTTTAATTTCCTTTTTAAAATTTATCTGACTGCATGACACAAGAAAAAAGGGATAGGCTCTTTCTACTGGTTTAACAAACAATGCTAAAGCTTACTTTCTTCCAGAGATTTTGGAGCCAGTACCAAGATGTCAAAATGTTCGGAGATTTTTATTTTGTCATTTTCTTGCTAACTAAAGGTGTATATTGTTTTTTCCTCCACGGAAATCCGAAGCCTGGAGGATATTTTGTCCACTGAGGTCAAACTAGGGGCCTATGAGCCAAGTGCTTAATAGAATCACATGGGCAGAATCTCCCTGGTTTAGACAAGGAAAGGAACTTGCAGGAACAAGCTCATTGACAAACCCAAGTGAGAGATGAGGAAATAACATTTCATTTGCTCATTTGTAACGTGAGTTTACCCCTAAGGGATACCTTCTGATACTGTGGGAGAGTAAAGACCTCAGCAGATTGCTGCAGACCATTGAGGGAGAGAGAGCAGAAGAGGAAGAGCTGTAACACTTATAGTCTGCTCTGTAAGGAGGTTTGGCTCTTTGTAAGAGCTGTAGCACTTGAATCCTGCCCTGCAAGGAGGTTTGGCTCTTTGTAAGAGCTATGACACTTATATAAAACCTATCTTATCCTGTTCTGCAAGGTTTGGCTCTTTGTAAGAGTTGTAATAATACCTCTGTAAATAAAACCTAACTTACTGTCCATCCTGTGGTCCATTGATTCATTCATTGAATCATCAAGACCAAGAGCCTGGAAATCCAAAGTCAAAAATCCAGTATTACTCCTATGGTTTCTTTTTATCTACTTGTATGAATAATCATTGTCATCACCATCACCACAAATGAACTTATCATGCAGTTTCAGTAAATTGTGAGAAATGCTGGTGGTATTGTCATAATGATTATAATTTAGAAATCCATGTATGTGCATGTCTCCTCACTGACTTAAATTCATTTCATTTCTCTTTGACACATTTATAAAAACCTAAATAGTATTTTCAATATATGTGTGAAATGCTCAAAAATCTTTAAGATTAGGTTTTAACAAAGGAGATGGTTTGAGGAATATGTATTCCTAAAATACTTTCTAAAATCTGCATTTCTAAACTTTTAATCACTGCAAAGTTCAATAACTAAAAAACACATTTGTACTGATGCAGAAATATGAATACAGCTCACTCTATAAAAACAGAGGGAAACTTTTTTTTTGAAAAAATTAAATAAGCATTTGTGGATAAAGCAACTCACTAATTAACAAAGTCCATTTTGCCTAGATCAGACATATGTTGGTGGATGATTGAATCAGATCCTCCTTATAATTTCTCCTATAAAACAGTCAATATAAATTGCGCTCAAAATTCCTGAAAACATGCCAGTTTTGAGTGGGAGAATTGTAGTCTGTGCTTTCTACAATGACCAAAGTGGTGAAAAAGATTTTTTATCTCCTGCGAGGGACTTAACCAAGAAAGGAGCAATTTATTCCTCAAAATTATTTTAATACAATGAAAATTATGAAAAGTTTTAGTTTTTCAACGTTATATCCTAAGTTAGAGACTACAATTCTTGCCACTTTCCTAGTTGGCACTGCTATTTCCAATAAAGTCTAAGAGTTTTGATCAATCAGATTCCTTACACCAGTAAAATTCGTCTCTATTTTATCACACCTTCTGTCATTGTTCTAAAATGTATGTCATGTTAAACTTAAGTTCTATGTTAAAACTCTCTGGTTTCTTTTATTTCCAAGTGTGTATATGTGTGCCTGTGTATCTGGGTATATTTCCTACTCCATATTTTGTTGTCTAAGATGCAAAATTATAGTTGCTATTTGGCTTATTTTTATTTTCCCTGCAGTGATTAAGTATTCACTTTCTACTGTTAGCATGTCTACCGAAAATGTTAAAGTAAATATATTATTAAAAATAAAAATATTTTCCATTTTTTTTATGTTTGAAATTTTCTGATATTTTAATTTAAAAGGGGGGCACGGAAATTAGCAAGCTATTACAGTACAAATTAAAAGAGTTAATAAAAACAATAAAATATATTTCTAATAATATGAACACGTATAGATACAGATATAGCCAACATATTGTAATGTAAGATCTGTCAGATGCTAATGAGAGAGAGAATAAAGGAAGCTCATTATAGTGAAGACATTCTTATGTCATTCTTGAGAAAAGTCATTTAAAAGTAACTAATTAAACATTTTTTTTCTTCCTAATGTATTTCCTGCAGTTAAACCTCTTACTCCCTGGACCCATTCCAGAATTTTATCATAAGTAATAAGATCATAGCAATACCCCATGCTAGTACTTAAAAACTAAACTTGATTTTTTTTTTCTTTTGAGTTTTGCAATTATCTCCCTTTAGTTTTTTGACCATTGAAAAAGGATAAAATCAATGACAGATATAACAATTAATAGGGTTTCCTGTGTTTCTCCAAGAAAGAAAAATACAAAACACCGATATTCTCAAGTAGATACCAGTACTAAAAAATACAAATTGTTAAATACTAATGTTTTTTTTCTATGAAAATATTGAAAGAACCAATTTGTAAATATAGTAAGCTACAATGAATAGCCTGAAAATCGGTTTGTTAAGTCTGGTGAGAGTTGATCTTTTAAAGGATTCATTCAAAATATGCTCTATTTACTCTTCCATCACTTATGTGAAAATATTTAACATGTGAATCTCTGGGAATCATTTATTAAACACATAGATGAGAATATAAATCTATAAATCTAAGTATAATTACAAATGTCTTTATTCATTCAAGAGAAATAATTGTGCTAAGACCTAGGGTTTCAAAAGTAACACAAAATTTGCCCGTTTCTTCATTGGAGCTTTGTGGTCCTACTGGTCAGGCAAATAGTAAACAAATAATTGTCAGTTCATTATTTAGTGAGAATTACAGCATGAACCAAAATTACAACCTGCTGTAAACGTGTAATATAGGGTGAAAAGAATGGCTACCTAAGTGATGCGTCTCAAGGATGATTAGGATGATTACCTAGACAAAGCGAGACAGAGGCTAAAAAATGAAGGTAGTTGTTACAACTTGCATATTTGACTTTTCAAACCTGTGTCCATTCTTGATCCCTAATGTTGGAGGTGGAGCCTAATGGGAGGTGTTTTGAACATAGGGATGGATCCCCCATGAATAGAACAATGTCCTCCCTTGGGTAGTGGCGGGAGGTTAGTGATTTATTAGTTCCTGCCAGATAGAGCTATGTTTTTTTTTT
>NW_003852564.1:3707536-3770609 GCF_000181295.1 Otolemur garnettii
GTGTGCATGGTTCCCTGGGTTGGTGGTGCTGCTGGAAGCAGGAGGTGCCCCGATTATCCCCTCATCCCCACCCACAGGGCAGTGTCAGTTGGCTTCAGTGGTGAGCTGAGTCTCCACCACCACTCTGCATTAAGGAAAATGAAAAAGGCATGAAAAAGGAAGTGAAAGTCAAGGCCAGTAAGCATCCCACTTTCCCTCTGCCTTTGCTCCAGTGAGGCTCAGTGAGGAAATGAATGTGTTAGGGGGCTGAGCAGCGAGGAGGAGCCTGAACAACATGCTGTGAGACAGGACTAGCACGCACTCTTGGGCCCCTCTCCTCATGTCATTTAGGCCTAGTTTCCAGCTGAGCCTCTACCTGTACAAGGAACTGATAAGGCAGAAGGAGATGGTACAGGCAAGGCTACTTGGTGCTTCCATCCTCTTATCCCCTTCTCTGGTATCAGAGAGGCTACGTGCATATCTGTGGGAAACGTGAATAGGAATGCAGTGAGGTGTAGTGCTCTGCTTCCCTTCTCCCTGATGCAGGGGCCCCACAGCCCCTGATCTAATATCCCACTTGGAGGCAAAGGGAGATAACGGGCAGTCCCCGCCTTCTAGAGGAAAGTGTCAGTGAGACTGAGGGGAAGAACTCAACTTCCACCCCCACCTCTGCCATAGAGTAATGACAGTCATTGCTGATGTTTCTCATGAGATTGTATACAAATCAGGTATATATATACACACACACACATAAAGAATTATAAACCATTGTCAGTTACATCTCAGTAGGACTTACTCCAGATGTGTAAGCCCGCTACAATATTCAAACATCAGTCAAGATCATCCATGTCAATAGACTAAAGCAAAACAATCATTTGATCATATCAATGGTGCCCCCCAAAACACTGGGCAAAATCCAATACTTGCTTGAGGTCAAAAAATACCTTCAGCAAATTAAGCAAAAAGGCACATTTCCTCAACTTGTCAGAGAATATTTAGCAAGAATGCATGCTACATACTTAATTGTGAAACAGAGAATGGTTCTCCTCTGTATTGGAAGATCAGATCAATAAGGAGGAGGGCAAAAGAAAAGGATATTTGTGATGATTGAATTGCTTTGTATATTCATTTGATATATTAATATCCTGGTGGAGATATTTTAATATACGTTGTCAAGATGTCACCAGGGGAGTAAACTGGGTAGAAAGTATACAGGATCTGTATGTATTTTTGTCTTTCAAATGCATGTGAACCTATAATTATTTAAATGAAAATTACTTATAATTAAAAACAAGACATGAAGACAACATTTGTAATTCCTTTGACGATTTGTATAGCAATGATCTTTTTTTTTAGGGTTTTTGTACTTTTAACAAAATAATAAATTTTCAATAAAGTTAAAGGTAAATGATTATACAATGCTATAGCAAATTTTCCAATTTTGTTGATAAATGGAAAATTAAGAATAAAAACAAAAACTTTTTAATGACTGATGTTCATTGAATAACATCTTCAAAAAGGGAATGAAATCCCTCTTAGAGACATTGAGTTTTTTCCACATGAAATAAACTATCCAATTAAACACAGATTGCAAGATAATATGAGTGTAGGGCCAGGATCTAGAATCTAGATCCCTACATAAGCGTTATGAATCAGTCAATGAGAATTTTTATTAATATCTTTGCTGTGTCATGTCTGGTTGTAAAAACGGTCCACCTTTTCACACAGGCGTGCCATAAGCACACACACATTACAGCAAAATTTACAGCTTTAGTCTTTAGGGATCAGAAAGATGGTCCTGCCACAGATATGTTAGCAATTCAGGGTCAAACATAGTATAATATATATCCTTTTGGTGGAGAAGTGAGCCCACAAAAGAGTATAGAAATCCTTAAGGCCGTTGGAGTGGGTAGGGGAAGTTGAAAACCAAAGTCATAAAGTCACACTGATGCTTAAGATGCCTAAAACTTGCTTGGCTTAATGGTGAAGCAAGCTCAGAAAATAAGACTTACCCTCACAAGACAGTAGATTAGGGTGAGTCTAATAGAAGTACCTGAAAGCTGTGGTCCTGAACCTCTGGAGCCACAAATAGGTACCAGTCCCTTTCCTGTTAGGAACCAGCTGCATGGCAGGAGGGGAGTGGCAGGGGAGAGAGCAAAGTTCATCTGTATTTAGTCACTCCCCATTGCTCTTGTCACCATCTGTTCTCTGCCTCCTATCTGATCAGGAGCAGCATGAGATTCTCCTAGGAGCAAGAACCCTGATGTAAACTGTGCATGTGGCATGCAAGGGATCTAGGTTGCTGTCTGCCTGGAGAGACTCTAAGGTGGAGCTGAGGCTGTGATGCTAGCAGTGGGAAGCAGTGGTAAATACAAGATGGGACCTTCTAGTTCCAGGAAAACAAGCTCAGAACTCTGACAGATTCTGCAGTGTGGTGATTTGTATAATTATTTCACTATATATTACAATGTAATAATAATAGAAATCATGTACACAATAAATGTAATGGGCTTGAATCCTCTGGAGACCAATCCCTGATCCCTGTGGAAAAATTGTCTTCCATGAAACTAGTCCCTGGTGCAAAATAAATCTCTACCTTCCACTCAATTTTGCAGGGAAGCTAAAGCTATTATAAAAATTATAGTATATTAAAAAAATTGTGGAGTGACCAAAACAGAAATGCCGTCATTCTTAGAGAATACATAGAATAATAAATTATAGTCTGCAATTATATGTAACCTGAAATCTGTCAGAACTATTTCACTTGAAGTCGAATTAAGTCACATGGAACAGAGTACACTGGGTACACTCGCTTTGGAGAGTTCCAATTGCACTGCTGTATCTCTACTTAAATCTCTGTTTTACACACTTTGTTCTAACCCCAACAGAATACTAATGATTGTAAATGGATTCCTCAGCTGACAGAGACCTTTAGCAAAAAGACAGGCTTGACATGGATAATTGAAAGTTAGGTAATGAAACCAGCATGGTGGAATGTTAATTAACCACCTTTATTTTCCTGAAAAGTGGAACTTTTACATGTAAAGCAATTCGGCTTATGCAATTGTTCATATTTACTGGGGTAAAATATGGTTTGAATGAATATAATCTACTTGTCTTTTGGAATTTAAAATATATAGTCAGTTACTCCACTGGTATGTTTATTGCTCATGTGTGATTTTCAAAGACTTAAAAGCAGATTTCTGACTTTTCTCTCATAAAGAATACCAAAGGTTGGGGCAGCACCTATGGCTCAGTGGGTAGGGCACTGGCCCATATACTGAGGGTGGTGGGCTCCAATCTGACCCCTGCCAAACTGCAACAACAACAAAAAGAGTACCAAAGGCCTGAAAAAAATCACCATGGGACATCGACACACCATTTCTGTGCAGCACTTCCTTTTTCATTTTATTGAATCTTAGAAAACCCAGTATTCTTTACATCAATACAGGAAGGATGCTGCAAGTTGTCTTTTGTTATATTTTAAGAGTGAAAGTGTAGATGCTGTCCCCGAACAGTGATGGATTTCTTAGATCACTGGGAAGGATACTCTTCATGCAATCGCTCAACTCTTCAGGCATTTTAATTATATGAGAAATCAGAAAAAAGGAATGTAGGTTACTCATTTTGAGTATTAGTTACATTGTGGCTAAATTTTATGCCAGTCAATATTACATAAATTTCAAACACTGAATGAGGAGGAAGGTTTCCTGGAATAGTTCCAATCAAACATTTTTATCACATGGAAAGTCCTATGTAGCAACTGAGCAAAAAAATGTGTTTTCTCCTGAATTATTTCTATTTATCAATCCTTTTCTCTGTATTTGGCTTAGTTTTGATATTTTAAATAGTTGTGCTCTTCAACTACATTGATTCTCTTCAGGAATCCTATCACTTTTTGCTTTTTTCCAGTTTTGATGTTTAAAAGCTGCCGTTACTGGAACGACTCTTCAATTAGCACTTCTCTACTGAGGCAGCCTTCTGCGCATTTGCTTGTTCATCTGCCTTGTTGTTTATTAAAAGCAGAATTAATTAATTGCCATTTTTATGGTTAATTCTTTTTTATCTGAATTCAGATATGCCTAGCATGTGATTATGCCAGAGTATAAAGTTTATGTAAATATTAGACTAAAAAGAAATACAAACATTGTCAAATTCAGCAACTAGACTTGAAACGTTAATGTTATGATCCAGCTGCCAGAATCTTTGTTAACATGATCTCTGATTCTGGCAAACATTTAATAAGTAGCTGAAAAAGTATAAAATTAAAAATATAAATATCTGTATATCTAAAAATATAAAAAATTAATAAGTAAAAATTCACCTGTGAACTTGGATGGTGAATATTTAAAAAGACAGACATATCATTGGATTCTTATAAAAATAACTTTGTATATAATATATTGCTAAGGAGCTATTATAAACATTATATGTTATTATAAATGTTTAAATGTTACTACAAATGTTACCCACATTCTAATTTTTAATGTTAGTTTGTATTATTAACAAAATTTCAATAAATGGATAGACCCAGTTATGTTTCTCATAGACCTATATGTATTGAAAATCGTAGATAGCAATAGATAGTAATATCATTGAATATATTTTAAAAGTTAACTGTTGAAAATATTTCATTTAGGTTTACAGTGTTCCTTTACAAAAATAAAAAGAATTACATGCCATTTGAGAAACATATATTCGTAAATTTTAGTATGAGGTCATTCTTTTTCACTGTGTGAAAAGGGTACACATTGCCCTTCTACACTGTCATTAGAATAAATGCTCCATACTGAGGAGGTTAGTCAAAAAGGAAAATAATATATTATTTTAAAAAGTTGTAAGAGTTTCAATGAATTTTTCCAAGAAGGTGGCAGAATTATTCATAAAAAAAATGACCTTTGCTGGGAAAAAAAATGTGTCTTGATTGGTCACTTTGGTGATGAAATGCAAGGCACCTTCTATTATCCCACATGGGAGATATTTAAATAAACAAGGATTAATTTGCTTTGTAAAACAATGATTTTATGCTTAACAGGTGATTGTTTAAAATGAAGTAGGTATCATAGGAGAAAATATTGGAAGAAGAAAGGAGTGAGGCTGAGGAGGGTAGGGGGATGATGGGGAAGGGTGAAGGCTGTCATGTTGGGAGATGCTGAGCCCTCTTCTATTCTGAGATGTATTGACCATTGATATTTCAGAAACCAGGATATATAGCTTATAATTGAAGTTATTTTCTGCCTGTGTTGTAATTACCCTCTTTTACTGTCAAACTCCAGTAATGATCTGTCACACACAGCAGTACCTTTTAGAGACACTTAGACCCTGGAGGAAGTAGAAGGACGGACCAGAGGTTCTCTTAATGTTCAGTGAGAGTATAAATAAAGGCATGATATCAATGCTTAGATTGATGATTGGAAGTCTGGTAAATGAGGAACAGATGGAAGTACCAGTCTTCTTGGGGTCAATAAACTCTTTTCCCTCACACATCCCAAAAGAAAGAGGAGTGCAAAATACAGAAGTGATACTCTCACAGTATCCGAGACAATTTCTAGGGGTTTTAGCAGTTTTTAGAAACTCACGATGATTTAATAAGACACCAATAAAGAACTACTTTTTCTAAGAAAATATTTAAAGTGATGTGAGAGGTTTTGAGAGAGAGAATGAGAAGATAATTTATCAATATGCAGAAAATATGTTTTCGGCGATGAGCTGAAGAATATATTTAGAATGAAATTACAGATATACGAATGCTTCTTAATAATGTATAAGGAGGATAGACACAAAAGAGCTGCATTTTAAGAGACATTTCAGATCAGTATAATGAATTACTTTCACAAACCCAGATCAGGCATGGCCTTAATGATTCTCAAGCACATTCAATCTAAGTTTTCAGAAAATTAATCACTTTAAACCATTTTATGTGTGAAATAACATGGCTTTTTTATTACATAATTATTGGGCATGGCAGGGTAAAGTTGTTTCAGCACTTTCACGACTCTCAGGTGTATCATAGATCACAGCTCTGTACAGCTGCTCTAACTCGGAAACGGGATGCATTTCTTTCTCTTGTCAGGGTAGGTTTAACTACAATCTGAAATACAAGAATAATTTTAAAATACCCCCCTAAAAATAGAAGAAAGATTTTGCCAGATAATAATTGTTAAAGTGATTGAAATTATCTGAATGATAAAATATAACACGTATCCAATGATTTTCAAAAAAAATCAAAATCAATGAATGAAGGTTTGTTGCGGAAAAAGTAAACTTTGACCTTCTGGTTCCCGTCACTATTAATTTTGCTGCAATAATTTCTTCTTACTCATAGTTGTCATATTAGATACAAAACAATCAGATACAATGTTTAGAAACTGTTGTTTTTCTTTTCATTTTCAAAAACGTACTGTTTTATCTTTTTCATTTGGATTCAGGAGTAATTATAGCTCACTGATATGTGGAGGGGGAGATCAAGCCGAATGCGTTCCTCAGAAAATGTGTGTAGATGATAGTGAAAACTGAAACAGGAACTGATTTTCAGTCCAACGAGTATTTAAAGAGGAAGGAATGTCCTTCAAAATTCCCTGAAAGTTATTCTGTGTTCTAAATAGAATAATGAGTAGCATTCAACCTTGGAAGAGCCATAGCAGTTCCATTGCTTTCATTACTCAGTCTTATAAAATAACTTATATAATTATGAAATAGAAGAATAACAAGGTTTATAACTCTCATTAAACCTGTGTTCAAAAGGTATCTACATTCTAAAGAGTTAGGGAAAGTTACCGCACACTTTTCTAAAATAAAGTTAGGTTTATGCCAAATCGATGATGTATTTTTTATTTTGTTTTCACAGGTAGGTGATTTTCAGAGTTGCTTTTATGTACAAATGGTTAACATTTTGTACTCAATAAGTTTTATGATAAATGACTCAAAAAATCAGTATTTAAAGTAATTGAAATGGGAACAAAGCAGCGTATGGCTGTAAAAATGGATTTTTGTGGTGAAATGACAAACTATAATGATGTTTAGAAAGTTTGTTTTTAGGGCTTAATAGTCTATCACATCTTCCCTGTGTGTTAGGAGATACTTGAAAGTCATTAACCCATGCCTATTTATCACTGGTACACCATGGTAACCCAGAAGAGAGTTATTACAGGGGGTGCAGACGTGTTCTCAAGGGAGCAAAGTCATGGAGGACGATCACGCTGCCAGCAAAAGCAGGTGAAGCCATGAGGTCACAGGAGAGGTGCGTGTGTGTGCAGCGGAGTGAGTAGGGAAGGAAATAGGCAGAAATGAAAGAGGACATCAAGGGCAAAGCTTTAATGTGTCCTGACAAGCAAACAGTAGTGGTTAATGGACAACAAAATTTTAAAATGGGGGTCTCCCAATCTTAAAGGTATTGATTTTGTATTTTTATTGCAGGGCACGGGACACCAAAGTTATATTACCAGCACTTAAGTCATTTAAATATCCACACTTAGCTTGAAGGAAATAAAAAATTAATGGTGGACATTATTCCACCTGGTGCTTAAGTCATTCTTTAGGCAAAAAATATGTGATTAGGAATTTGCTGAATACTTTCAGGCCGTATTTTTTTAGTGGCAGCCTTGATGAATGAGTACGTTTTGCCGCATGCTCATCCCTCTATTTCCAGGATGTCATTAAATTTTTCTAAACCACTGAAAGGTATTTTTTTCTCCTGATTTCTTTGTTGTAAGGTTATTTGATTTTCAAATCTTAATATCTGAATATATGGAAATATATAAAATTGTCATTCTCGTCACCAATAACATGCACACGCTAAAATGACCTACATTCCAGGGACTGTATATTATTTTGGATACCATAAACATATTAAGTTGTGCTACCAGGTTAATGGGGTTTTTTTTCCTGCATACCTTAGAATATGGATTTCTCTTCTTTTTCTGCATGTATTTTAAATTCTTACATAAAATCATTGACCTGAAACTTAATACTTATGCATTAATACATGTTTCGTTTTGGTTTCCAGGTTTGTGGGGTGAACGAAATAATACAACACAGTGTATTTCCATCAAATGAATATAGTTTCTATGTAACTTTTTTCTCACTACATTATCACAGAGTGATTTTTTAATTGTTTATCAAAGAGCATGTTCCTCTAGTGACAATAACACGTTACACACAGGTTATAGCTGGGGTACAATTTGGGTGACAACTTAGAGTTTTCTCATGTTCATGTTTATGTAAGGAATAAAAGTCGTTATTATATAGCAAACATGACCTATCATCTGCCTTTCAGGGTTTGGATTAGTATTTATTTAAAAACTTAAAAATTAAGAGTGAATTATTAAAAATAACTGCTATCATTTTCCATTTTATCCTTGGAGCAGTGCTTTTTTGATTATAAAAATAAAGTAAAATGTATAAATAGACCAGATACTGATACTTCAAAATGTATTCGTGCTTCACTTTGAACATATGTTTTCACCAAAATAACCTCATTGTTCACATATACTGAATTGATATAAAATAAATACTGTTAACTAAAATGTATTAACAAGCTTACTTTGGAAAAATATATAATTTTAATATATTTAATATTTCTTAATGTGATCATTTCTTGCGTGGAGAAAATTTTAAATGTACTATACTATTCCAGCGATAGTATGTGTACCTCTATTGTGTCTAGAGGGTGATTTGTCAAGATTGAAATGTTTTGTTAATTTTTTTTTGAAAAGTCTCTTTTTGGTACATTTATTGGCAATCAGAGAGCATTTTAATTTAATCTAGCATAACAGAAACTTTACCTTTCTTTCCTGTACCTGTTAGGCCACATTTAGGGTACATACTAATGCTGTGCAATTATCCTATCAAGAGAAACCTCTACATTTGGAAGAAAATAACAGCCTTAGGAAAGAGTATTCTATTTTCTACTCATTAGACGGTCTCCCCAATAAAGTAGGTACAAAAATAACTGCCTTGTCATTTTCACAGGGTTTCTGTAAGAACCCAAAGACTTAATAAATGTATATGTGCAGTTTTTAGCCAATGTGTATTTATTTATAAAGATAAGGATACTTCACATAGGAAGTTTATTTCTTAAGGATTCAAGCCAATAGCACAAACAACTTCTTCCTTGCAGCTTATTATTTACAGAGCTAATGATTTTCTCAATATCTAGTGCTTCTTCAAATTTAGAAACTATGAATCGATATAGTAGCTATTTAGTGTATAGGTAGCGGGCATAAGTCTTATCCAAATTACTTCTCATAAAAAGTTTGTTAGATATGTACTCTCTGATACATATAATACATATCTACTATGCATATACATGATCTATATTTTTAATTGAAATTATTTCTCCTTTTAAAAAAGATTAGTAGGTATTTTTCTAACCAACTCATCCTACCAGACAGGTTATAATGTTTGAACAATTCCATGCTGTGCAATCCGGGTTAAACAACTGATTATTGAGTTTCTGTCATGAAAACTGCTTACCTGGTAATATACTTATTGACTCACTCTAAAATTGCAAAATGACTGTCCTTTATAACAGTTAGTGCATCACAAAATCCACTCTTCCCTTTGGAGACATTCACGGTGCTGCCACTATGGCAACATATTAAGTGTCAGGAGTTTTTGGAAATGTGAAATTGAACACCTTTAAGGGGCCTGCCAATGAACTGCAACTTAGACTTTTTCTTGAAACATTCTGAGAAAATTTTTTTGGGGATGTCAATGTTTGAAATGATTATATTCCTAGGAATGTAAAGCATTTTCTTTTTCTACTTCTTTATCCTTTCTCCTGTTTCTGTGTATTTTGAAGCATCCCTGTCCTTAATAATTTGAAAATAGTATTTCTAATGTGAAACTTCCAATTTTAGATTTCAGGTGTTAGTTACGTTGTGCCTTTAAAATCAAGGCTACAGACTGATATTTAAGATGGACATGAGAGGAGAAAGTAGAAATAAGAAAATACTTTTATTTTTTCTTTGCAGATTTTAGTGTTTTCATGAGTGATTGTCAGCTAGTTAATGCATTAAAGGATTATCCCTCACGGGTAGTTACTTAAACATTTTTTTCTTTTAATTTGGCTTCACTCCTGAAAAGGATTATTTCTACATGAGATGTGCATATTTCATCCTTATCCTGCATGAAATTAGAGCTGCCATTAGGGATGGGTGAACTATTTTAAAGAAAATTAATTTAAAGCTAAGCTTTCCTCCAGAAAAAAAATACAGTCTAAAATATTTTCTTAAAGTAAAGGAAAATAAGTTCAGATAGCAATGTTCATTTGTAACATATACAGGTTGGGCCAGAGACAAGCATTAGTTTTACCTGTCAAGTGAAGATACGCAGTGGCCTTTCCAAGTTTTGCACAACGTCTCTCTGTTGGGTGGGAAGAGGGAAGGCAGGTGAACTTGATTTCACATAAAGGATTCAGATATACAAGGATCTAGTAGATGTAGTTGAAGGCTTTTCAGGGACAGATAATGAGGACTTTGAGTAAGAGTCTGAAATTAAAAGCCATTGTTAGCAACACAGCTCAAGAGTCCCAAGGGGGACACCATGTGCTGGTTTCCATATGTCAGTTCCTTGGAACTTGCCTTCTGAATGCACTGAAAATACATGTGGAAGGAAGGAAAGGAGGGAGGGAGGGAAGAGACAGAGAAAGGTGTTGGTTTGCAAAATGAGAAAATTTTAACTGATGTATTGCTGCAGTTTCTAGGCAAAACTTCCGTGAGCCCTTAGACAGAATAGAATAGAACATCCTTTTACTATTTTACTGAATACAGCATAGAGGGAAGGGAAGTTGTTCTGCTCGATTTGCAAGAGTGTTATTAAGCAAGGCATCAGGAAATCTGCAGCTCCACTTGCCTGAAGCCTGAAGGGCACCTTAGTTGGTGGTGGCATATCTCTTGTACCAACAGGAGTGCCGCAGGAGAGTCCCCGCTGAGCTAGCAGGGATGTCTGCAGATTTCATGAACGATGCTTAAGAGTGGAAAATAAAGGACAGTAGGAGTGGGGAGTGGGAATCCAGCAGTGTACCATGGACCAAAGTGAATCATTCCTTGGGTAGTCCCCGTACTAGATGGGAATAGAAAACTTGCCCGCTATCTGAAGCCAAGCATCAACAGATAGAGGAAAACAATTTAAGGAGTCGTATTAATGTGGCCCTACTTACACACAGTGATTCTTAAAGCCTTCGTCTTTTGAAATATATGTGTTCCCTTATACTTTCAAGCATCTTTATTTCAAGTATTATAACATGGAAATATATAAGAAATCTTCCAAAATTATTCTCTATGTGTTATACAACTATCTGGACATCTTTATCACCAAAGCTTTCCTTTCCTTTTCTTTCCTTTCCAACACAGTCTTAGTCTGTTGCCCAGACTAGAGTGCCATGGTGTCAGCTTAGCTCACAGCAACCTCAAACTCCTGGGTTCATAGAATCCTCCTGCCTCATCTTCCCAAGTACCTGGAACTACTAGGACTATTGGCCTCCACCACAATGCCAGGCTATTTTTTTCTATTTTTAGTAGAGATGAGGTGTTGCTCTTGCCCAGGCTGGTCTCGAATTCCTGAGCTCAATGGATCCTCCTGCTGTGGCCTACTAGAGTGACAGGATTACAAGCACAAGTCACCACACACAGTACAAAGGCATTTCAATGAACAGGAACACTTAAAACAGATGAATTTGTCAATATGTAGCTACATAAAGGATAAATAAAAGTACCTGGTGTCTTTGATTCTGAAACAATGCTATACTATATAACAAAAACATTTTTGATTATTTTAACACTGTTAACTATTAATGGTTAGTATTAATTAGTTAATACTATTATTTATTTCTTGCTCACGTTAAGGTCCATGAAGATGCTCGTAAGGGCGATGCATCTTTCTGGGAGGATGACACAATATCTTTCAAATATTCTGTGATGGACAAGAAATCATAAGTTCTGAGAATCAAAAAAGTCATACAAAACTTTATCTACACAGACCTTTGGTTAGAACTCTACCCTCCATATGTAAAAGATACAAAGAATTTCAATGCCTGCCCAAAGGCAAAAAATTCTATACTATGTAAGTAAGATGAACTTTTTTGATTATCTGACCATCTTTGGTATAAATATATAATATCTATAATGTTCAAGATATTTTCACATATATTATTTCATTTAATCATTAAAGCAAGACTGAAGCAGGTGTAATGTGTTAAAAACTTAGGCTTCCCATAGCCAGGAAAAAGAGAGGCTAGAATGCAGTGTCAGTATTAGAGCCCACAGTCCAGTGTTTTCGTTCTATAACAGATATCTCTGTAACTTTATTAGATAAAATTCTTGTGAAATTCACTGTTTCTGTAGTATCCATTCTTGACATAAACCATAATTTTATTATATTCAACCTCCACATTGCAAGAACACCGATGTGCATTTTTGCACTATTGCTTTCTGTTAAAAGCCAATAGAATTAAGCTAATTAACACTTATCCCAAATCACTGTTAGGAGTGCTAATTAGAATAATGCCATTTGTTAAAAGAATGTGTTTTATGCTAATGGATAAAATAAAGAAGGAGTGTAGGCATGTGTTTTTAAGTATCTGACTCTAGATCAATTCATGCCTAAATATAGCATATACTTGTCACTAATAAATGCATAATTTATAAGCTTGTAGTAACTATGTGACTTATAAATTGACTACTGGTCTCTTTTCGGCATATTGTAAGTAGAAACTACCCATCCTTCCCAATTTCATTAAAGCATATCACGTAACTTGTTATGTGAGAAATGAGAAGTCTAGTATGAAAACTACAGAAAATTTTCCATTCAACTCAAGAATTTAGAACTTATTAATGCTATAATTGAAGCCTAATGCCTACAAAAGCACTTACTTCCCTCTGACAGCACCTTGCCTTCTCCAGCTGTCTGTCGAAGCTTATTCTTCTGTTATTATAAACACTTCACAATGACATTGTCAATTATTCTTAATCTTTCATCTATTATTAGTCTCCGCAAAATGCAGAATCCCAGCAGAGCTTAGAATCATCTATCATGTTGCCGTGCACAGAAAGTCTTTCCTTATATGTAGAACAATTCTCACCCACAAATTTATGATGAAGAAATGACAAGCACTAAAAGAAGTGACATTATGCCCTCCCATAGTATAAATTTAAATAAACAATTAGACTTTGGAACACCTACCTTTTAAGTGATCCTGCTGTATACTAAGTGTCCAGTGAATCATTAAGTCATCACTGAACCTTTTCAGTGTGTAGAGTCTTGGGTAGGTTGATACTCACTTAAAGAAATCAAAGACATACTCAATATCCTCTAAAAGAGGATAAAATCAGTGGAGGAGAGTGGAAATCATGGGCATTAAATGCCCATTTAGCCTTCCCTTTTACTGTGAAAACATGCTTTCTGGTGTGCATGTTGTATCTGTCTCTGTGGTAAGCAACACCCTGTGGAGAGGCCCTATATTCTGTGAAGCATCCCAAATCAACCAGAGGTTTTCTCCAGACAAACAATTGTCTAGATACTCAAAGGTATTGCCCGTTTTCCTACATGGCCATCAGAGGCCCTGCACATCCCTCCCTCATCTCCCCATTATGTTATTTTCACCATAGCCACTTTCATCTTTAAGACTAGAAAATAAAAAGATTCACTTAAATCATCCAAAAAAAAGAGTGAGAGATTTGAATTTCAGGGGCGCTTGTGGTATACTCAGAATGAGTCATTCCTGGAGACAGGGTAGAAAAAAACAACAGCAGATTCTTCACTGCTGGCCTTTAGAATTTAAAAAAAAAAAGCACTTACAGATTATGTACAGTTTGATGTCTGTTTTTGTCTATATTTAGTGTTTTTTTTTGTATCTGAGATTTTCCAGTTTTCTAGGCTCACATTTTTATGAGGTTGGGGGTGTGCCACTAATCACAAAGGCTCCCTTTATGCACATAAGAAATGAAAAATCTGTTTAGCCTCTTCAACCTTCCAAGCAGGTATACATGAGTTGCGCGTGGATGCCCTAACAAGTAACTACTAACTTAGAGGCTTATAAAGCCACAAAACTATTCACTTGAAATTTTACCCTTAAAAAATCCAAATGGGTCTGATGGGGCTAAGAGTAAAGTGACAGTGGTAGTGTGTTTCTTTCTGGGGGATCAAGGAGAAAATTGGTTTCCTTGATATTTCTGCTCACATATGCCGTGGTTCTCGGCCCTTCCTATCCTCAAAGCCACCGATGGCCTCTGGTAGCATTTTTCTCAGATCACATCGCATTACATCATCACCTCACTTCACATCCCACCACTTCCCGTCATCATTCTGACTCCCACTCTTCTACCTCTGTGATTACATTGGGCCCACCTGAATAATCCAGGCTAATTTCCCTTCCTTAAAGTCAGATAATTAGCAACTTTAATTGCATCTTTAATTCCTTTTACCCTGAAACCTAACATATCCATATATTCTAGAGATTAGAAAGTCGACTTTTGGGGGAGCATCATTCCTTCTCCTACAGTAGAATAATCTAATACCACAGGCACTTTAATCTGTTTTCATATTATAACCCATATAACGAGGCGTGGCCAATGTTCTATCATTTTCATTGACTTCTTTAGGGCAACATGCCCACCTAACGATAGGTGTCTAACCAAGTTTCAAATAGTGCAAGTCATCATGATATTGCCTTCTATCTAACAGAAAACCTCCAACAAAGATAAAATTGGTACCAATTCTCAAGACTTGAACTTTTGTGAGACCCATATGGTAATAACCTCAGCTACTGTTATTACAATTCCTCCTCAGGTCTCATTTTTGTAACTGAAGTCAGATGCAGGGCTGTCTCGTCTGGACACAGGGTCCCATTTATCAACTACACAAAATAGGAGGTGGGATATTGTACTTAACCCTGATTCCCCACAAACCCATTCATGTTGGTCCAGCTAACTCAACCGCAGGCAGCAAGCCACACCAGAGAACATCCCATCCCAATTTAAAATTCGATGAGATAAATGACTTGGTCAAGTTCAAATTTTTTTTTTTATCTGTCTAGAAAGCCAAGAGATGAACAATCCAAAGGATAAAAAAGAACAATGTGAGTAAATGCAGTTTCTAAATAGCTCCTTGTTCTAAGAGAAGCAAATCTAAAAGTAAGGTGTTAAGTGGGGGCCTTCATGCCATTAGCCTTGGGGAGGGTCACAGCAGCTCCTAAGACTCACATGACTACCATATATTTCACAGCATCACAGTCTTAGACTGCCCCATGTCCAGTCCTGCCACATTTAAATATTGCATTTTGCTAACTTCAGAATTATTTACTTGGCTTTCTATTTTTTTAGAAAATAATTTCTTTTCTTCATGTGTATTTATTGGGGAACTATAAAAATTTCTCTGCCCTGTTTTCCTTTGTAAATCTTTATCAGACATAAGGCAATGTAATTGGCATTATGTTTTTTAGTATGAAATTTAAAAATTTATCAACCTAATAAAATATTCTAAGATGTGACTAAGTAACAGTGGCTTTATATTTTACTAAACTCATCAGATACTTGGTTATAAAATACAAACAATAGACTATTTTATAATTACATTTGATAAAATAATATATTCTCTGCCCACACATCAAATATGCAATTTGAGAATGTCTTTTGCGCTATATTAATGAGTGCCATAAAAAGTTCTATGGGAAAATAAATGGAGAAATAAACAAGTTACAAAGTAAATTTAACAGGTTCAAATGAGCATATTGGTGTGTATGAGCATAAATGAATATGTTAGGTAGTTCTCTAATGAGAAATAAGCAATACAGTGTTAATGAAAGAAATTTAGCTATGGACAACAGTTTTGAAGAAAAATTCCTAAGAATAAATTCAGTGAAACAAAAGTGTCTATATCTGCTTTAAACAACCTCAGTTGTCTTTCTCTCAATATTTCTTTCATGTCCATGGTGTAATTCTCTTTAGAAATGACAATATAAAGTGGAAGTTATTCCACTGTTTGTTCTTTATTTTATTTTTAAACTGAAACTGTCTCTTTTAGTTTTTTATTGTATGTGATTGAATTTTCTACTTAATTGTTACCTACATTTTAACAGTTAATTGATAACTAATTACATGTTTAGTTTGTGTTTAATAATTAGTATGCCATATTATTAATTGTTCAAAATAATTTTAATCAATATGCTTGGGTTCTTGAGAAATAGAAATAATTTTATTGCTATAATGATAATATAAAAAAATTCTAAAAAGGCTAAGAAGATTATGTATAGAAATTTTTATCTGTAACCAAGAGGCTTAAATTTAGCTTATGTTGTGTGCAATTATTTGTGAGGGGAAACTGTAAAAATGTTACAATGTCAGGCTTCTTAGGAGAAACTCAATCTTGTTGACTTTCACTGAAATTAACGTTTTAGTAAGAACATTTGGATAAGTACATATTTGATAATCGCTACACAGTGTCTGAACAGTCTGTATATATGCTATTCAGTCTTTCCAAGTAGTGATAGGAAAACTATTCATAACCTTCTCAAATGTGAAGCCAGCACTCCTTCTCAGACCCTGTTTGATTTGCTGTGCTTTAATTTTCTTCTCAGGAGTTGAACGAGATTTGCTCTCCTTCCAAAAGCCTTGTTATTTCTCTTTATTTTTGCTTTGTTTTGATTTGTTTGCCTCTCACTACTTACAGACTAGATAGTGACCCATTTTGGTAGCTTGTATTTTCTGTGCTGAGCCCAAAGACAAGGACAAAAGAACCATAAAGAAGTACAAAAATAGCAATAGCAATACAAAGTTAACAAATAGTTTTGTAATAATGTCACAAAGCTGACACATTTCTTAAGTATTGGTTCCTTCTCTCTATGTTTCTATTCTGAAATCGTAGTTCAAAGCAATGATTCGAAGTCTAGAAATCTGACAAAGAAAGTACACAACAATTGCTTCTGGTCAAAAGATGAATTTTTTTGAGTGTCCTGAAGAGCAGAATCCAAGCAGGATCAATTCTGCAAGGGATTTATTAGGGACAATGACTGTATAGGGAAATGAAGGAGCTGGGGAAGGGAAAGAGAGCCATCAGTTATTGATGCAGTTTTTGACACAGATTAAAGGAAAAAAAGATGGAAGAAAGGTTTAAAAGTGGTATCTAAGACTGTAACACAATTCTAACAGTTAAAGACGGCCTTTGGGAAGACCTTGAGACAAAATCACTGAGCATCAGAGGTTTATTCCATTGTCTCCTAGGAATGGGCATGCCTTACTATCTCTGCCACATTCAGTCACTGACTAGATACGACTAGTGAGAAAAACGGTCGGAACACTAAATGTGATAAATTTCATTCTGCAATTGCTGCGGCCTTTGCTCGATTATGTTCCCTGAGATCACTAGTTTGCGAGGTGGACTCTAAAGGCCACAATGTATCTCCGATCTCTCCACATTTATGTAAAATATTTCTTTTATTGAGAATAGCTGAACTTCCTCCTGACTCTATGTCCAATCATTGTGTATAATTCCACAAACAGTGTCAATTTATGAAATAATTTTGTGATCTTAAAATAAAAATTAGTAATAAGCATTGACAAGCATGATTTAGAGATAATTTTTCAATTTGTATTATCTTTGACATAAGGTGGCTGAATGCATTACAAACTAAGATTGTACTATATGCTGCCCTCAAGAAACCAGTTTTACCTATTAAAGCACAGATAGACTAGAAGAAACAGGACAGAAAAAAGACATACAATGCAAGTAGAAACTCTAAAAGAGCAAGAGGAGCTATACTTCTATCAGATAGAATAGACTACAAACCTAAGATTGTATAAAATAGACAAAGAAGGTCCCTGTATAATGATAAAGGATCAATTCAGCAAGAGGTTATAACAATTATAAATATGTATGTACTCAGCACTAGAGCTCCCAAGTACATAAAGCAAATGTTAATAGATCTAAAGCAGTGGTTCTCAACCTTCCTAATGCCTCCTAATGCTGCTACCCTTTAATACAGTTCCTCATATTGTGGTGACTCTCAACCATAAAATTATTTTGGTTGCTACTTCATAACTATAATTTTGTTAATGTTATGAATCATAATGTAAATATCTAATATGTAGGATGTATTTGCATTGTTACAAAGGGGTTGCGATCCACTGATCTAAAAGGAGAGAGAGACACAATAATAGTAAGGGACTTCCATATCCAATTCTTGGTAATGGATATATCATCCATGCAGAAAACCAAAAAATGGAGTTATATTACATACTGGATCTAATTGGCCCATCTGACATTTACAGAGTATTTCACTCAGCTGCTGCAGAATACGTGTGCTTTTCATGAAACACTGTGCAGACTAGGCTGAATCTTAGGCTACAAAATAATCTGAAGAAATTAAAAAAAAAAGAAATCATATCAAGTATCTTTTCTTACCACAATGAAATAAAAGTTTAAATTAATTATAAGAGGAACCTCAGAAGATACACAAACACATGGGAATTAAACAATATGTTCCTGAGGCTGGTGCCTGTGGCTCAGTGGGTAGGGCGCTGGCCCCATATGCTGAGGGTGGTGGGTTCAAACCTGGCCTCGGCCAAACTGCAATAAAGACATATATGTATATATGTGAGAGTGTGTGTGTGTGTGTGTGTGTGTGTGTAATATGTTCCTGAACAACCAATAGGTTAATGAAAAAAATTTAAAGTTTTTTTGCAACAAATTAAAATTAAAGTCCCAAAACATGCCAAAGCTATGAGATATAGGAAAAGCAGGAGTAAGAGGGAAATTTATAGCAATGAACACCTATATCAGAAAAGCAGAAAGACTTCAAAAAAAAAAAAAACAACAACTAATAATTCACCTCATCGACCTAGAAAAGCAGGAAAAAAACAAGCTCAAAATTAGTAAAAGGAAAAAAGTAACAAATATTAAAGCTAAAATAAATGAAATTGAGATTAACAAAGCAAAGAAGTTCAAAAATGAAAATTTTTATGAATATAAACAACCATTAGCTAGAATAACTAAGAAAAAAAGAGAAAAGACTCACATAAAATCAAAAACAAAAAATACACTTAACAACTGAGTCCTCAGACATACAAAGAATTATCAGAGACTATTAAGAAAAACTACACATCAACAAATTAGAAAACCTCGAAGAAATGAATAAATTCCTAGATACCTTCAGCAACCCAAAATTGAACCATGAAGAAAAAGAAAACCAGGGGCCAGGGATCATGGCTCATGTCTGTAATCCCAGTACTTTGGAAGGCTGTGATGAGAGGATCACTGGAGCCGGGAGTTCGAGACCAACATGTGCAACATTGCTCCCATCTCCACAAAAAAATGGAAACCTTAGTCAGGTGTTGTGGCATGAGCCTAGTCAGCTGTTCAGAAGTTGAGGCAGGAGGATTTCTTGAGCCCAGGAGTCATGTTGTGGTGAGCTATCATGATGCAATACTATTGTACTTTAACCCTGGCAACAGAGTGAAACTCAATCTTAAACAAATAAATAAATAAATAAGGAGAGAGAAAGAGAGAGAAGAAATAGAAAACCTCAGCAAACCAGTAAGGAGCAATGGAATCAAAGACCTAATACAAAATCTCCCATCAAAGAAAATTTTAAGAGCTGATGGCTTAACTGACAAATTCTACCATTCAAAGAAGAGCTAATACCAATCCTATTTGAATTCTTCAAAGAAATTGAAGGAGGGGAAACTTTCAAACTCATTGTATGAGGCCAGTATTACTCTGATGCCAAAACCAGACCATGACGCTTGCTTTTCATGAACATGCTGCAGCTGTGTTCTGTAATTAGATTGTCTGTTTACCAGCCTTGAGCCCTGGTAATGAACACATGCATATTAGTCTCAAATTCATCATTTTTAGGCTTGATGTTTTGATAATTTCTACTTTATGTATAATGTATCTAGTTAGATATGGTACTTAGTAAAAATGAAGTATTAGTTAAATGAACATTTAGCACAAAAATATTTTGGATGGTTAATCATATTTGGTAGCTGATTCTCAGAGGAGCCAAACTGACATGTGATATGACCAAAATTAATCAAACAAAATGCTTCTTTGTCTGAAGAAGATCTTCAATCTTCCAATCAATGCTATAAAGTACCATTTCAGAAAAAAAAAAAAATGGTCATAACATCACATGATGATATCTGCTTGGAGGGGGTAGAGCCTGTGGCTCAAAGGAGTAGGGCGTCAGCCCCATATGCTGGAGGTGGCGGGTTCAAACCCAGCTCTGGCCCAAAACTGCAAAACAAACAACAAACAGATACCTACTTGCAGGATGACATAACAGCAAACATTAATAATATTACCACTTATTTTACTAATGCTCATAAATTTGACCTCTGGAGCCAAGCTATGATTCTTTTCTATCTCTTTATCCCTAATCTCTACTCCATGTCTGTAAGGCTCATTGAATTAGTCAAATGGTGAATGTAACAAAATCCAGAAAATATACCCTAGAAGATTTTTGCAGATAAGGCAGATGTTTTGAAATGTGCATTTAGAAATACACATATAGAGAATTTAGATGAGTTTGAGAAGTATACTTAAAGTGAGAGAAAATATGAATTAGTAAAAATTCATATTAAGTGAATGCTTCTAAACAATGAGTCAGATTTTTCTCAAAAAAAAAAAAAAGACTGGATCTCAATTCACCTACATTTACAAAGAATATTGAGAGATGGAGAAGAAATATTTCTTATAGGTTTTGTTCTCTAACTTCAATAAAAAAACTTCTTTCCTCAACTTAAAAAAAAAAATAACCTTGGGATAGACAATGTTGTGAATGAGTGGATCAAAGAATACAGTCATATAGTTACGGAGATGGCAAGGGCCTAATCTTTTCAAGGCCTTGAGGATGAGACTGAGGAGTTTTAAATTGGATTCAAAATTGTATTGTACTATTTGGTATAGGGATGGAAACCATCAACTCAAAAAGTTTCTTTCCTTTTTCTTTTTTTCTGTTCTTCTCACCTTAGCACTCTCTGAGATTGGTTTCAGAAATATCAAAATATCTGGAATCATTCATCTGATTTCATGCTTTCTGAGCTACCACATAATGGAAAAAATCAATAAAGGTGATGCCCACTTCTTGTAAGTATGTTTTACACTTTTCCAGCATTTTATTTCTCCTCTCTTAGTCATCAGGGACCTCGCAGACCTTGGAAATTTGGTATTCCAACTGCTTCTCATTTGGTTACAATTACTTACAAGTTAATCCATTTTCTATTCAAAACTTTTTGATTTTTGAATTTATGTATTCATTTGGATATAAAAAGCTTTTCATAATTTTGTATGTTGGAATAAATGAATACAAGTGAATACTTTTGAGAAGTGAGGTTTTCACTTAGTATATACCAAATACATATGATGCAAGAAAAATGCTATTTTATAAATTTAGTTTATAAATTGCAAGTTTTGATGATGAAGAGAAGTTGAATATATGTTTTATCATCAACATTCTATAGCATACATTACTTTTATTATTTTTACCACCTTTTGGAAAGTAGTATTGCTAATTGATTTAAAGAATTAACCGGAACTTATTTCATGCTTTTCAAATCACAGGTAACCAGAACTCTCATAATCTCCCAACAATATCTATGTAAAAATGTATCAGTTATGTTGGATTTATTGTTCTTTACCGCAACTGTAGTCTATGTAAAGTACTAATAGCCAACTGAATTTTAATTAATTATTCAAAGGTTATTTTGTGAGCTACTGATAGACTTAATTCCACTGAAATGAAACATATAGTATTGTAATTTCTTCAATCTTTCATCTAATGTAATCAGAGTGGAAATAAAACAGTGTTAACCAAATCTTCTTCCTACAGACCTGTGATGTCAATTTCTCTTTTCTTTTTCTAAAGTTATGTGCAGCTGTGACTTCATCACAGTCCAAATTGATTGACTTCAGAAAGAGTTTTGTATAAAATAACTGAGTACCCATTTCTTTCCATGGCCTTGATTTCTCATTGAAAAGTACCTTCTTTGTCTCCAAAGTGTTTCTCAAAACTATTGTGACTTCATCCTCGCTATTTTTTCCTTTGTTCACTTTTCTTCAACTTTTGTTTGGATTACAATAGCCTTAAGGGTCTCTCTTGCCTATCCTAACTTTTTCGAATCTACTACAACTAAAATACCACCAAGTAATATTGATCTTGTCATTTTCCTCTGTGAAAATCTAAAATAGCTTAAAAAATCCAGTAAGAAAATCTCAAATTTTTCTTATGAGATACTATGCATTCCACAACATATTATACTTTGTTTCAATCATTACTATTTTCAGAAAAAAGTCCAATTTTTGAACTGTACAAGGAGTTTACTGTTCCTAACTTGACATGATTTTCTCTACCATTTGCTTATCAATGGCATTTCTTCTATTTCATCAGCTGATGACATTATTTACTGAATACACAACCTAAATAAAATGTTAATAAAGACACCCCAAATCATTTTGAAATGAATGGCTTATGGTTGCTTCAATTCTTCATATATGCATTAAACAAGTCTTAATTATATTTTACTCATAATATTATATTATTATACAATATAATGATTATAATGTTGCACTACTAAATTGTGAACTACTAGCGTGAAGACAAATTTAGATATTGTGTCTTCTCACTCATATATGGAAGCTAAAAAGTTGATCTTATGGAGGTAGAGAGTAGAATGATGGTCATCAGAAGTTAGGAAGAGTGAAGGAGTGGAAAAAAGGGTGGTCTAATGGGCAAAATATATAGTCAGATAGAAAGAACAAGTTCTAATGTTTGAAAGTACAAAAGGATACTGACTACAGTTATCAACAAATTACTGTGTATTTTAAGATACCTCAAAGAAAAGATTTGGAATGATCTCAACACACACACAAGTCTTTGTGGTGATGGGTATCCCAGTTACCCTTATTTAAATATTATATAGTATCTGCAGGTATCAAACTATCACATGAACCTCTTAGATGTGTATAAATATTATGTATCAATATATCAAATGAACTGTATAAAAAGAAACACACAGGAAACACGTGAAATTGTTAATAATTGTTCTGAGTGATGGGATTTCAGATAATCTTTTTTCTTTGTATTTTTCCAGAGTTTCCAAATTTTCCAAAATAGAACTATGTTCTCCTATAGTAATCAGAACATTTTTTAATAATAATTAAAATCCATGTAAAAAATAAAAGCTTATGTGGTGGATACTTGGTTGCCTTTGTGACAGTGTTGAGAAATGGGGCCTTTGAGAGGAAATTGGGTCATGAGGGCTTCTACCTCATGAATGGATTCATGCTCTTATTGCAGTAGTGGGTTGGTTATCTTGGGAGTGGCTGTTACAAAAGTGACCTCTCTGCCACAGGTATTGTTCTTTTCTTTACCCTTTAAACTCTTCCTCCAAGGGATGATTCTCACCAGATGATGGTGCTTTGAACTTCCCAGTCTCCAGAACCATGAGCCAAACTTTTCTTTATAAATCACCCAGTCTGTGATATTCTGCTATAGTGCAGAAAGAGGACTAAGATATCATCTGACATACCATTGTCTTGATCCTGTGTTATTGATCATGTTGTTCCAGTAGAATATAAAGTACATGGATGCAGGATTTTGTTTTATAACTTTTATGTCCACTCAACAGAACACTCCTAAGGATACAGCAGGCCCTTTGTACTGGTTTGTAAAAAGAAATAATGAATGATTAATGCATGAATATGAATGACCATGTGATTTCTGCTTCTGTGATCCATTTTCACAGCTAACTTTTACCCTTTCATGATAAACAAGAAAGTAATAAAATTCCTGCTCATCTCTATAGCCAAGTTCTTTTCTAGTGTTATTGCTGTTTGATAACCTATTTTTTAAATCATTTGGTTAGAAAATTACCACAATAATTCCTGTGTGTATTTTTTCATTAAGTCTTAAAAAGTTTACATTTTACTTATCAGTCAACATTGAATAAATACAAAGAAGAGAATTTACATGTATCCATCTTTACCCATGCTAAAAACAGTTCTTAGTATGTTATCCTTTTAAACAAACACTAATTTGCAAAGTAGAATAGATTTTATTCAAATTTTATAGATAAGTAGACTCTATATAATTAAGAAGATGATTTCCCCTTATTATCAATAGCTGACTGGTAAAGTATGATTTGGTCTGGACAATTCTTCAATGCTATTTCTACTATGCTACGCCCACTCTCACATGTATTGTTTTTATTATTGTACATCTATTAAAGATTCTTTTTTTTTTTTGGAGACAGAACCTCAAGCTGTCCCCCTGGGTAGAGTGCCATGGCATTACAGCTCACAGCAACCTCCAACTCCTGGGCTCAAGCGAGTCTCCTGCCTCCGCCTCCCAAGTAGCTGGGACCACAGGCACCTGCCACAACACCCGGCCATTTTTTGGTTGCAGCCGTCATTTTTGTTTGGCAGTCCGGGCTGGGGATTTGAACCTGCCACCTTAGGTGTACGTGGCTGGCACCTTAACTGGTTGAGCTATAGGTGCCGAGCCCATCTATTAAAGATTCAATGAGTATTCTTAAAATCTGATGAATGAACAAATTGAAATGTAATTATTTTACACTCAGTGAAATTAACACGTTGGTGAGTTGATTTCAATATCAAAAAAGTTTTATAAAACTACAAATAATCTTTATATTATTCAGCTTGAACACATTACTATGTATTTTTTTCCTTTTACTTCACAAGGATGTGAATGTCTGCATCCACCACTCTAGTCTCATGAGAGAAGATTCAGGATAAAGTATGGATCAGGTTAGCATTTTGTTGTGTTCAGGTTTAAGCATTGAAAATAAATACATTTCCATCTCAGTTTAGTCCTTTATAATGTCTTCTAACAAGTCCTGCAATATTTCTATGCAAATGTATAATTAAACAAAATTCTATTTCCAGTCTTCTAATCAGTAAACTCACAATGTATCTTTATGCACAGACTAATATAACAAACTAATTTATATTAATCACATAAATGGAATAATACCAAATTAAATAACAACCTATTTAGGTCAATTAAGCAGAAGTCATTAGCTCAAAGCGTATTACAGAGAATTGAAAGTAAGTTTGAAAAATTAATATTTTACATGAACAATACACTTAGAATAAGAAACAGTTCCAGGCATTATTTTCCTTTCTTATTTAATGAATAAGTCAACAAATAAATTCTTATAAATAAAATTGCCTAACGAATAAATTCTTGAATGGCACCATGGTACTCAAATGGTGCTCATCTTCCTCCACTTTGTCAGGCTGCCCGTGTTCCAGACGCATGCACAGTGCCCTGGGGCACATCAGCACATGTGTGCACGTGTCCACATGCATATTTTTGACCAAGAACAGTTACCAAAATCACTGGGATGTTTTAAAAGATAGCGTTCACATGTCAAATGTTGCTTTCTGTGTATTCAGGAAAGCTTTTCTTGGTACTTAGTAACAGATAAAAATGTGAAGGACATCACCTGACTATTAAAGGGGAGTACAGTGCAATGTCTCCACATTAGAAAAGTGTTAAAAGTAAGGAACAATTAACTCCTCAAAATCATCAAATAGTTTTGGCAGATATGTATATACACATATAGAGAGAGAGTCACAGTATATATGTGTGTGTGTGTATAAATATAATTTTAATCATTTTTTTCTGAATAATAAATTATTTACCTGTGACTAAACTGTTAAAGTTGTGAAAGTGTTAGCTTTTGTTCTGACTTTCTAGCTTGATATTAGATGAGATTCTCTGTGTGATTCTGGTTATTGATATTTCGGTGTCTTTATGCATCTGTACCTCCTGTAAATGACATATAACTGTCATTTAACTTTAAAAATTAAATTTTTTTGATTGAATACTTTGTATCACACTATTTTGGACTGTGTATACAACCTTCTATTTCTCCTTTCTTGGACTGATAGTTTTTCCCTATCATATATAGTTTTAAGTTTTGGGAATTTATTATAAATTCCCAAATATTCCCAATATTTGCATTATTATAGAAGATACCTGTATTAGTTTTCTATGGCTGCCATGACAGAATACCACGGACCAGGCAGGTATTTGAAACAACAGAACAGTTGTTTTCCCCAAGTTCTGAGAAGCTAGAAGTCCAGGGTCAAAGTGCAGGTTGGGCTGGTCTCTTCTGAACCTCTCTCCTCAATGGACAGATGGCTACGTTCCAGCTGCACTCTCACATTCCTGGTATATATCCACATCCCTGGTGTCTCTTCATTTTTGTGTAAAGACACAGTCATATTAGATTAGGGACTCCACTAATTTCCTTTTTAAAACCATTATCTCCAAAAACAATCACATTGTAAGGTGCTGGGGCTAGGGCTTCAACGCACAAATTTTGAGGGGACATAATTCAATCTGCATCATTATCTGATCTATTCAGGAGGTGATAAAGAATATATTTTTCTTTTATCTGAACTATATGAATTTAGAATTTTAATTCTACTCATCTCTATTTTCCTATATTGTTTTCCCATTATACATAAATATACATATAAGTACATGTTTATGCTTCCTAAAGTTGTCATTTTTGTGATTATTAAACTTCTATAGTCAGTTTTAACTCGTATTTACCAAAGTATTAATTAATTTCTTTAAAAGAAATTTTTCTAGTATTTTATTTTTTCTTCTGGAAATAAATTGATAAGTGAAGATATTTTAGTGGAAAGCTATCTACTTATTTTAGCCAACATTGCATTTTGAACTTGTTCTTAAAGAATGGTTAACCATAGTAAAGTAGTCTTTTTGGGTTTTTTTTTTTTTTTTTGGCCAGGGCTGGGTTTAAACCCACCACCTGTAGTATATGGGGCTGGTGCCCTACTCCTTGAGCCAGTGACGCCACCCAGTAGTCTGTGTTAATATACCTTATGTAGAAGAATGTTGAAAATATCTATTTGTTGCTTTTTGTTTCATTTTTGCTCTTAGTAAGTTTGCTGCTATTTAAGTCAAGATTTATGCATTAGACCCTGTGTTCCCTGTGGATGCTTTCAAAGTCCTTCCAATGTCACTGATGATCTGCAGTTTCATTATCATGCGTCTAGATAAGTTTTTTTAACTATATTTATTGGTTTTCTTGCACTATACTGAATTTGTGATTAATATCTCTAATAAATTCTAAAAAATCTTTACCCTTTATATCATAAATTTTATTTCTCTTATTTTAGTCTCTTTTAGACTTTGATAATATTTAGGATAAATCTTGTCATAATTCTCCTCACTTATCAATGACTCAGAAACTTTAATAATTACCATCTCTTTGCCTTTCAGAGTTTTGTCTTCTCTAATTTATTCATTTGTCTTTTAGTTCTCTCATAAACTATGCTTAATCTATTGTTAACCAACTGATTCAGGTTTAATTTTGTCATACTATTTTTATTTTGGATTTTTAAAATCTACATGGTCATTTTATACATCATATTTTGTTGTGGCCACATTTCCAATCTCCCTCTTTTGAATTTTGTAAAAGTTTTTATCACATTTAATTTTATATTCACAAGAATTAAAATGGTAACCTATAAGGTTCTTAGAGGTTGAATTCTGCTACTTAAAGTTTGCACTAACTCTTGCTCCCAAGGGCACACATGTCATGATGTTTTTAGAGTATTCTCATGTTCATCTGAAATCTATATGCTGCTCATCCGGGGGGGCCTCATTTGAGAATATGTTCCCCTAAAGAGATCGTATTTTCTTCTTTTAGTTGCCTTGATTCTCTATCATCCAGAAACAAATTAAACCTTTGTCTCAACTTAAATGTTCTCAATCAGATAATAGTATCCATTGGAATCCAAAACCCAGCAGAGTACAAAGAACGGAACAGATTTTGAATGTTGCAAATTCAAATTTTAAAAGACATTTTCTTTTTCTCCCTAAAGCCCAGATGCAGACATTTTCTTTTCTCTTTCTATTATGTTGATTAAAAAGATTTCTTCTATTAACATTGTTGGAGTATGTAGCCATTTGATATCCTGGCTTTACATACGGATCTTGGTTCTAATTACTCAATTTATTTCGACCTGAGGCTTTGTTTTTGGCTCCTGACTTATTCAAAAGAATCAAAGCCTCTGCATCTTATTAGCCTGAAAACATGTTTTAAAAATTAATTTGAATCTTAGGTTGTAGAAGCCCCTTTTCATTTAAGGCCCAGGGGTTTATTTCTTTGAAAGTGTTTAAAAAATCTTTATTCTTTTATATACATCATTTCTAGGTATTTGTGGTGGGTGTGATACTTGAGTAGTCTATAATGTTGATTGAAGTATATTGAAGAGATTTTATTTGTAAAGATTTTAGAGTTTTTCTTGGGGTAAAGCACTAATTTTTATCTATTACGTGGCATAGAAAGAGCCTTTGAAAGTCTGTAGACTTAATGACTTCTATATTCCTTAAAAATAAGTCATATTTAAAATCTTCTATCATGCTTGAGAAGAAAGATATTATCAAGTGGGCAAGAAAATCTGAGTACGAGCTTGGTATGGTTACTAAGAAAACTGGGAGATGGAAGCAGTAAAGCAAGTTAATCAATCACCATTCGTATTCATAGGCCTGTTTGAATTTGAAACTAATGATTTGATTAGGAACAAGCTCTATTCAGTTTTAGACATTTTTCAAACACAACTCTAACAAGAAAAGAATATCCACTTTAGAACAATCAATGGTTAAAATTTGCAAAGTGAATGTGGCAGAAAAAAGACAAAGAGGTAAAAATAATTTAATTGATTTACTCTATTTGTTATTTTATAATTGAATTGAATTTTACAAATTCTGTATGTGTACCTGTTTTTACCTGTTTTAATTATTATTAATCAGTTTAATTAATATTTCACATAGTAATTTTGCAGCTCTGTGCATATAAGAAACTTTATTTTAAGTAACATTATTTAAAACAGGAGAATACATTTTTAAAATGGACGCTTTAATTAATATTAAATGGAAATGTACTGAAAGCATAAAATTGATTTTAAAGTAGAATTATGATGGGTTTTTAAGTTCAAAGTATAGTGTAATATAATATTGGTGAATAACTATTGAAATTCTAGTAATATACATACACACACTTCAATAATTACAGTAAATATTGTTATCCAATGAATTTTAAAGTAATAATTCAGCTCAAAAAAGACAAACTTTTAAAAACATTCACAAACATCCAAAGGTCATAAATAAACACTGATTTTTTTTTCTTAATCTAAAACAAATGCCCTTTTTCTTGATATAACAGCAGCACAGAATACACTTACATATTTCTGTACAATTTATTAAGTGTTTTCAAATTGAGGCTTTGGAATTTATATAATATTTTGATTTAATAAAGGATGCCATTGCAGACCTGTGTTAATCAGATATCCACTTTGAAAGATGCACACTGGATAGTGTCTATTAGTCCCTCAAGCCCAGCTCAAAGCTCTTCTCCTACTGTAGATTTACAGAAATGGAACTATATTAGCTACATTAAGGGCAACTTCATCTTTGGAGCAAAATTTCCATTCAGTTAATAAGGAGCACCAGTAAGAAAACCGAGGGTAGGATCTGAACAACGGTGATTATTTGATCCACCGTCTTCCTTAGAGTTCACCAAGGACTAAACTTCCTCTGCTATGTGGGAACGACCCCTGCCAAACAGGCACTCCACACGGCTCTCTCTGCGTTCCAGTAACTGCTGTGTCCTTCAATATTTTAGGTCCAGATAAGCAAACCATGCCTTCTATTTTTTGCCCTTTCCCATTCCCATATACAACAGTCCCTCTGTTAAGTCTTCTCAAATTACCTAGTCTGAGCATTCTATTTCTTGCAGAGATTCTGACAGGATTATTATTTTTTTTTTCTTTTGTTTTCTTTAGTATTTTAGGTGAATTTTGAATATTATATGTATGTATGTTACTTAGGCATTCTTTAAATAAAGATTCTATTGTCATTGTAATCTAGATACAAGATCCACTGTAATAACAATAACACCATTAATAATCGTAAGATGAATTAACATCCTACTATGTGGCAGGTACCCTTATAAGAGCTTTAGAAGCGTTAGTTTCCATGTTACGGATGAGAGCTCTAAGAGGAGAGAGTTCATAACTGTTCAAGGTCTTACTGACTGCAAGTGATGAAATAAATATATGTGCTGTATAGAAAAAAAGAAGACAGTAATCCCGACACATGATATCTAACATAAAACCTCACATTTCACATGAATTTGTATTCTAGTAATGTCAGCCATTTTTGTAACAAAAGTGTAGCTCTTTTGCAAAACTAAAAACTGCAAAGTATTTACAGATGAAAATTTCTCAATGCAACATTTAAATTGTAAATAAATATTGCATTCAACCCACAATATACACATTTATTCCAATACAATAATATGTAGCCTGCTGCATAATAAAATGTCTGCTGAGACTCATTTAGCTTTGGAAATGCTTCTCACAAGAGCAATCATAATTAACTCTTGTAATAGAATTTTTCAAAGTACAGATCACATCTACCCATGTTTACCTCTTACTTTTAGACATTCGTCAGAAAAGTAGTTTCAAGAGGCATGTTCCATAAGTCTTCAGTCATCCAAAATTAATGCTATTGGTATCTCTTTATCTCCATGTCTGACATATTTTAGAAAACCGAGTTCTCTCATCTTCCCGCACGCAGAAGGAAGGGAATAGGGAGTCACGAGATCACTTTCCTGCCTATGCTGCACAATGTGTGGTTAACTCAGCACAACTTCCAGTCTCTCCTCATGTCCTCCACAATGGCTTTTCCTATGAGGTTCCAAATTAGGGTTTGCCAATGAGGTCAGAGTGTGTGAGATTTGAAAAGCAGAAGTGAAGTGAAAGTCATTGTTCTGAGGAGGCTTTGGCCGCAATCAGATCTAGTGAATCCTCAGACTGTTCCGGGATCTGATCTGTGGTTCTGCCAGCCACGTCTGGCACTAAGTAGCTCCTCTGAATGCTTTGTGATCTCTTGTTTCTTAATTCCACTGCCTCAGGATAAAGTCTTTAATAAATATTTCTTCAAGTATCTTGCTAAGCTATTCAAACACTGACGTCCCTAGGCCATTTCATAGTTCTTCAAGTTTCACTTTCTGTGTGACTAGAATTCCCCAATTACTTGTAGTGGCTTTACCTTTCTGACTTTATTTAGATCCTGGCCTTTGTAGCCAAAAGGGGATTCAGGATGAAAGTCAGGAACGACACTTAATGAATTCTGAATTCTGGGATTGGCTCTCTGATTCGATCAGCTTTAAAGTTATTGAAAACCTCACTGCAAACTTGAACACACAACCAAACTATTGTTACTTTAAAACACTGAGTTTTTCTCACAAGGATTACTTAGGTATAACTTAGTTTGCTTTATACTATTTAACCATCTTTTCGTACTGCCGCATAGATATGGATCAGGTATTAGCAGAAAATTACAGAAAACAATTAGTACTGTGGATTGTGTTTTGCAGCTATTAGTGAGACAGAGTATACTTCACCAGTGCATACAGTCTAACTTGGTTGGTGAACTCATCAGCCAACTTTATTATAAACTTTATCTTGGGAAGCTACAATTTGAAACATATAGAAACACAGAAAAAGTAGGAGGACAAGAACACATAAAGGTAGAAGCCAGAAGCAAGCAAAGCTTTGGATAGAAGAAAGAAATTGTATTTAATGATTGATGGAATAGGAATAACAACGTTAAGATAAACTGAAACCACATTAAGTGATTCTTTAAAACAGGAAATTCTAGACAAAATGTATCCCTCTAATAAAAAAAAAATCCTATTGGTATACTAGAGCTTTTATTGGTCTGCTATAGTTACCTTGTGGTCTAAAATTCCTAATTTTCCATACAACCTGCAGAGAGACTTGTATCTTTTCCTTAATTCCTCAGGTATCTCTAAAGTGAAAATATCTAAGCTTAGATAATCTAGATGTGCTACTATTTCATTCAAAGAACATGATTTAAATAAGGAGACAATTCACTTGAAATTCATCAACATACTTGAAACCATTAGAAAATTAAAGCAGAAAAAATGATTAAACATTCCATTTTCATCACATTCAGACTTATCCACAAGTTCCTATTAAATTTAAACTGATAGCAGGTGAATATATGTAACATCGGTGCCCTTATTTTTGCTTTATCTTACTCAGTTCTTTGACTTACACTATACAGTTCACTTCAGTGATACGAGGTCTGACAATTAATTTTGCAAACTTGCCACTGTGCCCTTATGTTGGCAGCACTGTGCAAACCACTCCATAAAGTTTCATAACCTTGGTACAAGTTGTGTTTGTGTTGAAATGTCATGGTGCCTTAATGAATGGTGCTCATTGTTGTTGTTGTGGGGTTTTGTGTTCCATCACAAGAATATTAGATTGAATTAGAGGAATGAATAAACATTAAATTTCTTGTTAAACATGTTAAGAGAGGAAGTGAAATCAGGTACATGTCAGTCCAACTTTATAGGGAGACTGACTGAGAGGATTGCTTGAGCTCAGTAGTCAACTATGAGCTTGAGCAATAAGTATACCAGGCTAGGTAAACATCAATAAAGAAAGAATCTAGAAAATCTTAACTTGGCCAAAAACTCATGGCCCTTACATCACGACAATGCACCAGCTCACACAGTACTGTTTGTGAGGGACGTTTTATCCAGTAAACAAAGACTTGTAATGGAACACCCTCCTTACTCATCTAATGTGGCCCCAATGTCTTTTTTCTTTACCTGAGGATAAAAGAAATACTGAAAGGGGGACATTTGATGTTATTCAGGGCATCAAGGGTAATATGATGACAGCTTTGATGACCATTTCAGATAACAAGTTCCAAAATTGCTTGAACTAGGTGTTGGTGTATAGTTTTTCAAGAGGAATATGACAAAGGTGACCATAGTGATATTCAGGTATGTAGCACTTTCTCTAAGATGAGTTTGCAAACTTAATTGCCAGCTATATTTATATATATATGTGTGTGTGTATGTGTAAAATTGGGGAAAAGCAAAGTTTACTATTTCTAAGTTTACCATTTTTAATTAAAACTTGTCTAGAGAGTAGTTTCAGCTATGTTTTTAACCTATACTCAGATATATTTCTTGATCTGATTTAGGGTTACAAAAGTCCTTGATGGGAAAAAAAAGTCCTGATTTATCTAGTCATGTCTTACTATTCCTACAAAATATAGAAGACTACTGAGAAGAAACATTGTGATATTTATTGAGATATGTCAGCCATCAAAATCTTCGTATTTTTCACTCTCAGTTTATTCTTATGCTGAAAGAGGAAGAAAACAGCACTCTGGACATTTCACGATTGGGGCCACTGGAGAGAGAGAATAACATAATTTTAACTTTCAAGAGAAAGACTGAGAAGACATTTATTACAGATATTTATGTTATTGTTCTTTTATTTATTCATTCACTAAATAAATTTGCATTCTGAACACTAAATTAGAGCTGGAAAGATGACAACACATAAAATAAACAACCAGTCTTCATGAAGTTTACATTTAAGTGGCAGACAAACAATAAGCAAATGTCAAAATATGAAACAATATCATGTTAGTCATTAGTTTGGAGAAGAAACATAGAGGTGGTAAAAGTAGGTCTTCATGAAATTACATTGAAGCTGCACCTGAAGTGGAGGAGATATATATGCAGATATTTAGGAGAGACAAATAATAATTATTTAAAAATTACTGTCTATGTTAGACCTCCCGTGTGACCCTGCAATCTTATTACTAGGCATCTACCCAGAAAAAAAAAATCCTATTATCATAAGGACATTTGCATTAGACTATTTGTCACAGCTCAATTTACTATTGCCAAAACATGGAAACAGCTTAAATGCCCAGGAATGGATTAACAAGCTGTGGTATATGTATACCATGGAATACTGTTTAGCCATTTAAAAAGTTGGAGAATTTATATCTTTTCTATGGATGGAGGTGGAACACATCCTTCTTAGTAAAGCATCACAAGAATGGAGAAGCAAGAATCCAATGTACTCAATTCTAATATGAAGGTGGTAGATGATTTAAGACAAGGGGGGCAGGTAGGGGAACAGGGGATTGGGGAGAGGGGAGGTGGAGGGGATGGTGGATTATAGTGTATGGCACACCTCTTGGGGGTGGGACACAATTACAAGGGGGACTTTAACAACTGCAGTCAGTGTAACCTAATTCTTTGTACCCTCAATGAATCCCAAATAATAAAAAAAAAAAAAGAAGAAGAAAGAAAGCAAGGATGGGAGTCAGGGAAGGGGTGTCAGCACACAAAGGATATATATTAAACAATTTACCATTGTATAAACTTGAGCTTAATCTAGCTGGGAACTTAGGAAGTCAGGGTCCAGCCAAAGGGCAAAGGGACCAGACAATTAAACACCAAGCACAATAATCAAGTTTAGAACAACTCCCAGAGTGAAGAGTAGAGACATTCTTTTGCAGGACAGGAGAAAGCACACAGGCAAAGATACCCTGATGCTTGCAATTAAGATAGCTATGCAAAGTGGTGAGGCCCAAAGGTATGTGAGTGAGGCTCTGACCACACTGCTACAATCTGCACAAAAATATGAGCATATACAGGGTGGCCGTAAAGTTCATGTGCAACTAAAAATAGTGTAAAATTTATTCCTGCTCTGTTTAAAAAAAAAAAATCACTGTCTAATTTTACACTCCCATCCAAAAGTTATATTGAGATAGACAGCTAGAAACAGATAAAGGTATCCAGCACTTGACCTAGCTTATATAGTCTAGCAATTTCTTAATAGATATTTCACGTGTTTTATATATACAGATAGTATTAAAATTTAACATGTACCAAATGGCTTTCTATTCATGAACGTTTATATCTTAGTATTACATATAAATTCTTCCTCTTCTTTTAAATCTTGGATCCATTTATCATTCATGTGATTCTCTCATCAAATAAATGTACTATAAAAACCTAGAAGGCATGGTTTTTCTTTATTATTTATCTCAGAAAATTCAATAAGTGGTATATTTTGAGTCCTGTGTTTACACATAACAGAAAGGAATTAAATTCTTCTTGAGAGCGTGAATAAATGACTTAAGAAGGGGCCATCTGCATAACTTCCAGAAAACAGCACCGCCAGTTTGGTTACAATGCTCTAATCATTCCTTGTTTTCTTATTTGCAGTTGTTACATTTAAGTAATTTAAATTTTAGGTATTTTCACAAGCAAATTATATTGACTTATCATGGCATGCTAGTTGAACAAACTTGGAAATCTCAGTGGTTTAATACAATAGAGATGTTTCATACTCTTGGTAAGCCCTCTTGAATCTTCTGGTCAACTATACATAATGCAACCATTCAGCAATCAGGCTGAAGGCGGCCTCTCCATCCGTAAGCTGTACAGTCTTGAATTTATGATGTCTTAGGTTTGCTTATCAGGAAAAGATACAATCAGTCCTGACTCCATATCACTGAATGTAGCTATGCTTATGGACAAAGGATACACAACTGTAAGGAAAAAACCAGATGAAATTTATACCAAGATAGATTTGTTATTTTGAGGTAAGGAATGGAAAAGATAATATTGGATCCAGTTTTAGATAATAAAGACTAATAAAAGATGTTTTACCGTGTACAAGTAGAATTATTGTCAGAATTGTTCAAATTGGCTGTTCACTTACACTTAATTTCTCTTATTGCATATGAAATTTAGTAGATGTCTCTGAATCATGTGCTCTAGTACAATTTCACTGTGAAAGGGGAAGAATGATGAAAACTGATCAAGATGATGGAAAGATGAACAACCTCTATATAAGCTTATTAGAATTTCCACGATGTGCATTACGGAAATGATAAGAATGAAAGAGTGTCTTGATTACATGCAGTTCCCGGATTACAAGCAAGATAGATTTTATAGGTTCATTCTTTAGTTGAATTTGCATGTAGGTTGGAACACGTATATTTACCTATTACCTGTCATGGCCTCTGTTTGTAAGTGCAAGCTGTATGTATATCATATGTTTATAACTCAAGGATTGCCTTTATTTAATAATTTAATAGCTTTGTAATAAAATGTAGTAATACTGCTCCTACATACTTAGTAATAACTTTCCTCTTTTAGATAAAAATCCTCCTGCCTATGTAACTCAGTATGTATTCTCTGTGAAAATTTAATATGTAAATACATATAACTCCTTGCTTTCACTAATAGATACTTCTACTGCTAACCCTTCTCCTCAAAGCTAGATTCTGCTTCTGCTATTCTTCTCCATTAACAACAATATAGTTTGAGAGATAGAATGAACAATATTTGATAGCACAGCGAAATGACTATAATCAACAATAAGTGAGAGTATACTTTAAAATAACAAAGAGTTGAATTGGGATTTTCCTAACACAAAGAATGATAAGTGCCTGAGGTGGTGGTTACACCAATTACCCTGATTTGATTAACAGGTATTGCTTACTTGTGTCAAAATGTCACCTTAGACACATATAACTATCACCAGCTCATAACAAGTAAAAATCAGTATTTTTTTAAAGGGCCTTCCCTGGGAAGCCATTGCTTGGAGACTCATGCCTGCCTCATGAGTTGTCACCCATTGTTCCTGCTATGTTTCCCCTTTGACTTCCCGTCCTCACACCCAACTCCCCACTGCCATTGATTTTGAAAACATTTCTTGGATTTGATACAAAACTAGATCCCTCTGCCATGGACTTAAAACTGACTCACTCTTTGTGAGCCTGAGATCAGAAGCTTTAAGAAGGTTTCTCGATTCTGGAATTCATTCCAACTTGTTTCTCTATCTATTACTTTAAGTCTTTGCCTCCATAGTGACATTCTTGAAGCTCCTTCCTCTGGTAATTAGAAATCTTAGCCAGTGTCATGCCTCAGGAGCCCACAACACTTACATCTCCACTTTTTCTAATTACAGATTAATCTGTATGTTTAAAATATTATTCTATGATTATAAAAATAGTCTATGGTTTTATTTGTACTTTTTAAAAAAGGCACTTTAATTTCTTTCAATTTATTATTAGTTTGATAAAATTCATAGAGGGACACATTTTAACACAAAGATTAGCCAGTAAAGTCTTTCTACCTTTTTCTCTCTGCTTTATTTAATTTCATATTAATATTTTCAGCTTTAGTCTCCTCCATACTTAATGTTAACATACTTACAAAGTCATTCATACCTTTTCACTAATGTCATCTCCATAGAATCTTCATGAGATAGGTAGTTTGTATAGTTATGTCCTTAGCTCACATAAAATGGAGGCTTGGATTTTAAAGTATTTTCCTCAATAGGGCACACCCTTCAAGTGGCAGAACTGAGAGCTGATACTAAGTCCATTTCTTCCTTTAGTTTTCTATTGGATTTTGATTTTATACCACATTTAAATCCAGTGTCTTAAAAATTCAATGAATATATGAATTCATATTAAAGAAAGCAGAGTCTGACAAATTAATGGGAAACCAACTATTACCACATAACTCCCAAATGTGAGCACTGAGTTAGGGTACTTCTCGCTTAAAACATTACTACTTAGACACCAGTTTGCTTACGGATGTGATGCTGAGAGTGCATGTAACATCCTGAAAATCACACAGCAATAAACAGTAAATGTGAAATCTGAAATTAGCTCAACTGCCTGAAATTATCCTGGTCTTGCTGCTATTCCTTTACTCTTCCATATTTAGCTCAATTTTTTAAGAAAAAAAAAAGCTTAACTTTTATAAAAAAGGTAAAATTCTACTTATTAAAAATATATTTCAAGATATCTTCTACATTCTATCTTCTAGATTAACTAGCTTTATCCCCTTTGATTTTTTTTTTACTTCTCTGACAGAATATACTAGCAGTTAGGCTCTTTTAGAATACAGTCAAATATTTAAATACAGTTTTAATATAGAGAGTTTATTTAGTTCATAAAGTTTTTTCAAACTATACCATACAATCCACTGCAGTATTATGTTATTTCAATTATTCCAAAGGTTTTTGAGAATTTGATATTCACCAAGCGTTGTAATTGGCTCTAAGTTGCAAATACTGGCTCTAAAGTCACAATCATTTCAGCCATATGTGCCCCATGTTGCCAAGGGCCGTGAAAGTGGTGACATTGAAGTGTGATAAAGAATAGAATAGAATATCAGAATCACAGGCAGGACAGTCTGCTCAGATAGGAAGGCTGGGGGGTGGGGTATTGGTTGAGGTAAGAGTACTGGGTTTACGGGAAGATGGTGTGGTGAACAGATACCAAAGCATCACTTAGATGTTCATCTAAGTAGAATAAGGTACATTATTGCTAAAGGAAAACAGACATGAAGTATTTTTTATCTCATTATCAACTTTACTGTGTTTTTTTATTTATCTAAAACAAGTCCATTATATTTTAAAATAGTCATTAGTTTAAGCTTTTAAAGTTTTTTCTTAGATTCACTGGGACCATTACTATTTCAATGGCATTAGACTCTTTACTAATATTAATTTAAAAAGTTAATGTTTATACAATGTTTGGCAATTAAGTTTGTGAACATGCCACCATGCATTTATACTGGCAGCTTGGTAAGATTTCATAACTTTGGTATATCAGTGTCTCACAGCTGTGTGCCTGTCAGTGTGTGGCAGTGTCTTGCTGAGTGACATTCATTATTGTTGTTGGGTGTTCTTCTGTGATGTCGCAAAAATGTCAGAGCTTGAATTACGGAAATGAACAAACATTTGTTTTTTTGTTAAACTCCAGAAGAGTGGAAGTGAAATCAAGGACATATTATTCCAAGTTTATGGGTATAATGCCATGAAGAAATGGCATTGCACAAATGGATTAGACATTTTTTCTGAGGAGAGAGAAAGTGTCATTGATGAAGGGAGGTCAGGGTGACCAGTAATAAGTAGAACTGACAAAAACATTGCAGAAATTTATCAAATTGTGTCACAAAATGGATGGCAGACTGTGAGAAACATAGACCAAATAAAGACTCAATGGAGCCGAAGGAAAGTCTTAACTAAAATCTTCGCTAACAACTCATGGCTTTTGCATCACAACAAAGCACTAGCTCACACACCACCCTACCTATGTGGGAATTTCGAGCCCTACTCAGTGGATCTACTCTGCAATGACTTTTCCTCTATTTGAAGATAAAGAAACATTGAAAGTAGGACATTTTGATGACATTCAAGACATCAAGGGTAGTACAACGACAGTTCTCCATTTCAGAAAAAGAGTTCCAAAATTGCTTTAAAGAGTGGACTAGTCACTGGGATAAGTGCACAGCTTCCCTGGGAGAGTACTTTGAGGGTGACTGTTGTGATAGTCAGCAACGAGCTATGTAGCCCTTTCCCCTGGATGAGTTTGTGAACCTTATTGTGAGACCTTGTGTATATATGAATGCAATTTTTCTAACTTCTGATGTTAAAGAGTCACTGTATCTTTATGAAATTATTGTTTTTGGAAGTCAAACATTTTATTTTCTTCCCATTTAGCAATATATCTACAAAGAAAACAGAAGAAAAATCTTTATTTATTGTTCTTCATAGTAAGATGCTATGTCTTGAGTACATTTTCTTTGGCGTTACTTTTCTTTTGGAAGGATTGTTTGGGAGTTCATAATTTGTCAGGTTTTTTTCCGACAAAATATGTGATATGTGATTTCTCCAAAGTTATCACTTCACTTCTATTAGAAAAATGAACAGAGAATAGAGTTAAGATGCTAAGAGCAATGTGCAATGTTTAGCATTATTTAGTGAGAAAATATCAATTAAAATTAAATAATTTTGATATAGCATTGTGTATTCTGGAACAATATTTTAACTACAATAGCTATAGTTATTTCTTTCAATATTTGAGATATTGTATGTAGGTATACATGTGTGGGTAGGTGCATTTATGTGTTTTTAAACAAGGTAAAGGATGGATGGGGATTTTGCAAATTTAAATTTTGCTAAGTTAAGAAGAATCTTTACATCAGTGCAGGAGTCTATCTGGGCTACTATTTATCTTGTTTTAATTTCACTAAAATCAAGTACGTTTATTTCCATTTTAGTTTTAACACTTGGAAACATTCACTTTGGTAGGCTTTAATTAGACTGTGTAACCCTTTATTAGCCAAGAGAGACTGTCTTCTTGTATTTTCTTTTGGCAATATCCATTTCTTATTTTCTTGCCTAGTCATTTAGAGCATTCTGCATTTCAGCCAATCTTATTTAATAAATCTGCTATAAATGTTTCATTACCATAAATCAAATGAATATTTAACTATTACATACACACACAAACAACAATTCTATCAACTTATAATAAATATATTTAATAAAAGAGCATATATTTTGTGTTGATAAATTAGAAGTAGACGTCAGTAGACGAAAATGTTCTTTGAGAGTGTTTACATTTGGAACTTCTTCATATGTAACATAAAGATTAGCCTCTAAAGGAGAAACTTCTAATCAACATCAACATATCCTTTTCTACCCTTTTTAAATTGCAGAACAACATATATGAGAGCAAGTTTTAGGAATGAAATGACACTGGGACGTGGCTTATAGTTTCCTGGCTTCTCTCATCCATTTCCATCACAATGCCAGCTAAACCAAGCAGTTTAAGAATACAGAGGATCATTCACAAATTGTGGCAGGTATTCAACCTGCAAATTTCAGAGCTGTCAAGGTTGAGTGTTTCAATCAATTTTGACATCTCCTGGCATTTCCTTTCATATTCCAGCTTCTATAAATAATATCCTTTCTGAGGTGCCATTTTAGGTTCACAGGCTTGTTTCTCCTCCTCACATAAAGAAAGGTTGTATTTTATCTCTGAGTATGTCTTTTCTATCTTTAAGAAGTTTTAAGTTATATATTAAATGAACTACCTGATTCTGAAATACTCTATTGGAAAGAAATGTACTGGTAGATGATGCTCTAATAAGAACATGTTATTTAGCACTTGTACTAAGATATTTTATTAACATTTAAAAATATTTTACAAACTTAACAGTAGTATCTCCAGTAAAGTAGCTTGCCTGCTATTTGAAAGAAATGCTTTCTAAGGATTCTCAATGATTTCCCTGATATATAAATTTCCAGGAACAACAATTTTTATACCTATGTAATTAACCTTTTTTTGTTAATCAAATAAGTCTATTTTAAACAAAGTTGTTCCATCTAGAACCAACCTCTGGATTGATTTAATTTTGTAGTATAACAGGGGCCTCCTTATAACATGCTTTTGCTGTAAAAATGTCACCTACAGGGCAGCACCTGTGGCTCAGTGGCAGGGAGCTGGCTCCATATACCGAGGGTGGTGATTTGAACCCAGCCCGGCCAAACTGCAACAAAAAAATAGCCAGGTATTGTGGTGGGCACCTGTGGTCCCAGCTACTTGGGAAGCTGAGGCAAGAGAATTGCCTAAGCCAAAGAGCTAGAGATTGCTGCAAGCTGTGACACCACAGCGCTCTACTGAGGGTGATAAAGTGAGACTCTGTCTCAAAAAAAAAAATAAATAAATAAATGTGGCCTACAGAAGTTCCTAAGGGAAACTTAAAGAACAATTTTATTTTTCAAGTTCACCACATTCTTTTATCACACTTTGATTTGGTATGCTGTCTTAAGTAGAAATTAAATAAGGCAACTTAAAATGCATCATGCCATGCAAAGTTAGCATGTTTGAGTTAGAAAAATTTAGTAGTCTTTCACTGAGAGTTCTTTAGACTAAAATATTAATCCAGAAAAATTATAACATTTTTTCCAGAATCACAGAAAGCTTTACTTGTACAGCTATATCAATGAATACAAAGCTACTCACTAGCAGGACTGAATAACCTCTGTAGGGCCCCATTTTCATGCCAAGGACCTCTGAAACTTCATGTGGTACTCAAAGGGCTCAGATCCTTTCATGCCCTGGGAAATAAATAATGAATTCCACTGACGTGGGAGTGGCATTTTCATATCTGGAAGAAATAATTATAGATGACTGTACACATTTCTGTCAGTGATTTATTATGATTTTTGAATTTTTTTTAAAACAGTGAAGTCATGAACTAATCAATCTTCCATACATTCGATTATAGGTTTGCTTATTCTCCATATTTACTTATCAAGTAGATATAATGAATATATTTCTATTACATATTACTAGGAAAAACAAGTATCCAGTTCCCTTCTCTCTCCTGGGCATACTTTTCAGCATCCTTGAAGTCACTGGGCCATCACAATATGAGTTCTGGGCAATGGATTGTGAGTGAAAGTTGAATGAGGCTTCTTGGGATGAAGGCAGTGAAATTGACTCTCCAGCTTACTTTTCTGTTACCCTGCTCTTTAGTCCACTTGTTGAAATGATGGGACCACAAGATAGACACCAAATGGACCGTTTAGCTGTCCTTATGATTCATCAGGGTCAGAGCAGATTGTGAGCAAAAAGGACAACTTCATCGTGTTAAACATGCTACACAAAATGATCCCAATCAATACATTCATTGTAGGAAAACATTCTGTGTTTAGGTGTTAAGTTGTGTTTGCTCAAAAACTATAGGTATTTAAACTGATTTAAAATGAGTCTCAATGGACAAAAAGTAATTAATTTTTAATGCACTAGAGGCTGGTGGATTTCTTCAGTATATTCTTTCTCTGATTTTAAACACACCACAAAGAACATCAATATTCAGGCTGAAAATGAGAATTTTTTTCTGTCCTAGAAATATAGTCACCATATATTGGTATAAAATATATATACAATATCACTTTCTTAATGGCCAGGTCTATACATTATTTATATTTTGGTTTGGAGGGGTTATACTGAATATATGTTTGTCTTATCTTCTTTTTCCTTTTAAAATTTCAGCTCAAATACTCTTTTTTTCCTCCGAAATATTCCTAACTGCATTGTCTGTTGCTTGTTTATTTTTGCATGTGCCACAATGTGGAGATTTTGTGGTTTTGGTTTGCATTATAGCCATTGTTATATCTTTTTCCCCATTGTCCTGTAGACTCTGTATGAAAAGAACTGTGCAGCACGCCAGCCAAAACATTCATCGATTGGCTGAGCACCTGCTTTGATTACCCGTGCTCATGACGTTCTAAGCACTTCTATTATGTGTCAGATTTATCTTGGAATTTCTGCAGGGTTTGAAAACATGACTTTTACTGAAACTTACACTTGGTACTAAAATTAGTTGTCTTCAGCTCCAACAAACTAATATAATTTCTATGTGGAGATATGGGAATGAGGATAATTGATATTAGTTAACTGTTTCCAAAGAAAGCTAAGATTCAGTTCACTTGGAGAATGATGAGCTCCCTGCTTAGTCATAACTCTCTCTCTCTCAATCAAGAACTGTAGTAAAAAGAAACAAAAGTGACATGGAGAAAATTCTACTTTTAGCATTAAAAATAATGATACTCAACAAAGGAAAAATATTTCCTTGTGGTTTTGGTGCTACCTTAATGAATTCAACTATTTTGACAATATATCTGTTAACTAATCTAGTAGTTTAAAATAATTCAGTGTTCAAGGAATAGAGTAAGACAACTTGGCCTAAACATTTAAGAAAATCAATTATCTGCTAAGACACCATTTTTCTTTCCCATTAAAGGAATGTTTGTGTTACAATACCATAGTGTTACAATATCACAGGGGCTAATAACCTGGAAAGCTTTAAAAAGATGATTGGTAGCTAGCTAACCACCAATTGGTGATTTAAAAATTTTAAAATAAATTTTCTTTCTTGCAACAGATTGGAAGGAATTCATACTCTTGATATACAAATGGATAATGGTTATTTTAACCATTCAAAATAAACTAAAACATATACTTCAACATATAATTTTTATTTATTTTTTGTAAACAATACAACCTATTTAAATATTATATGTTAACTAAGAAAACATATAATTTTTGAATAAGTTTTATTGTTTGGAGAAATTTTAGTTTTGCAGAAAAACTAAGCAGAAAGTGCAGAGAATTATGATGGACCCCATATCCCTACACGTACACAACTACCCCACTATTAATGCCTTGCACTAGAGTGGTAAATTTGTTACAATCACTGACCCATGGAGACATCATTATTACCCACATTTCATAGTTTTCATCAGGTTCATTCTTCATATTATATTTTCTGTGGGTATCCGCTTGGCCCTTAGGCTGCTGATTTTTTACTCTCCCCATAGTTTGGCTTTTCCTGGATGTCATAAGCTGAATTCATGCAGTATGCAACCATTTTCAGAATGGCCTTCTTCATTTACCAATAGACATTGAAGTTTCCTCCTTGGCAATTATAAATACAATGGTTATAAAAATCTGTGTGCAGGTTTCAGATGGATATAACTCTGATTTCTGTAAATAAATTCCACAGAAGGTGATTGCTATGTAGTGTGGTCCCAGTACATTTAGTTTTGTAAGAACTAGTAAACTGGCTCCCAAGGTGCTATACCATTTGCCATTCCTCCCAGCAGTGAATGAGAGTTCCAGTTGCTCCATATCTAGTGCTTGTGTGTTGTCAGTGTTTGGTATTCCTGCCATTCCACTAGCTGCGTCGTGGGGTTTCATGGTTGTATTAATATGTGATTCCCTAACGACATGATGGGGAGCATGTTTTTATAGTTTATTTGCCATCTGCTCATCTGGCTTGGTGAGTTTTCTGCTGAGGTCTTTTGAGCATTTTAAGTCAAGTTTTATTGTTATTGCTGAATTTTAAGAGTTCTTTGTGTATTTTGGGTAACAGTTTGTAAAATGTGCTTTTTTCCAAATATTTTCTCCTAATTTGTGCAATACATGTATCTTTCCAGTCTCTATTTGCTCTTTGCAAAGATTTAAATTTTAATGGCCTCTAGCTTTTCAATTATTTATTTCATGAGCCATGACTTTGGTGCTGTATCTAAAAGTCATCACCAAGGTCATCCAGAGTTCTGCCTATGTTATTTCCTAGGAGTCTTAAAGTATTGTATTTTACATTTAGGTCTATGATCTCTTTGATTTAATTTTTGTGAATGGTCTTGATTCAGTTTTTCTGCATGTGGATGTTCAGTTGTTCCAGCACCATTTGTTGAGCGGCCGATCTCTGCTGGATTCTCTCTCTCTCTGTCTCTCTCTCTGTCTCTCTCACACACACACACACATACACATGAATGGGCATCACTAGACAGTCATGGAACCCAACCTTACAGGGACCTTCAATACTGCCCAGTACTAGTTCTGTATATTCTGGCTGACCTGCTTTTCCAGGTTCCACAAACAGCATTTCAAACTTTCTTGCCTTTGTAGAAGATTTTTTTTCACAGTTCCTGCTAGAAGCACTCAATTATGTCTTCTTAAAGATATTTTAAAAATGTTACCAAGTCCTTCCTCGAAATAAATAAGAAAGGAAGAAAAATCATTTAGGAAAAGGAATCAAATGCTATCTGGTGTTCCTACTGTATTCTAAAATGATTTGCATTTAAGATATGCCTTTCTGGGAGCAGAAGGAATTAACATTAAGCATTTGGAGTGTGACTATCCAGATAAAACAACTCTGTCCATAACTTAGTGCATGCCAGAGTAAAGTTAATTGGCTTTGATCTATAAAATATATATATTTTTTACTTTAATGGTTTAGGAAAAAAGAAAAGCTAACAGCCATGAAAGCTTAATGAGATTTGTTGGTATGTGGCTACCAAACAATTGGGATGTTAAAATCTTCAAAGTATCTGTTCTTTTTTTAAAGGAGATTTAGAAAAATTCATGCTCTTTATATTACATACTTTAATCCGGTGCATTGTTATAGATCAGAACAGCTTTTGTTCTTTCTACTTAAACATTGTCAGGGTTAAAGATGATTGCCAATTTCTTTTAATTTATTTTTTTCTAATTTCGAGACCAGTTTCTCAATAGGTCTACATTGAGAGGTGATTGTTTTGTTTTCCCCTTCAAATTTATTTGTTTACTTATTATAAATTGACCGGCAAAAATTCTACATTTATTATGTATACCATAATGTTTTGAAATATATACACATTATGAAATAGTTAAGTCTAGATATTTAAAATATAAATCAAAATAAATAATTAACTCATAACCTCAAGAATTATAAAATTCTACATAAGCAACTTGGTGAAAAATTAGTCACAATAATTAAAAAGGCATTACTTTGTAATATAGTGATCTTAGAGTTATGCTTACTTTAGTTTCTGAGTTAGGATAATTGCTGAGGGCACACTGATGTGAATACATAGGCAACTTTTCAGACAGAAGTTCTCTATGCTTCCCTCAGCTATCTGTGAAGATCATTTACCTGTATCACATTAAATGAAATTAGGCTGAGGCGGGTGGATTGCCTCGCAGGTTTGAGACCAGCCTGAGCCAGAGCATAACTACATCTCTAAAAATAGCTGGGCATTGTAGCAAGTGCCTGTAGTCCCAGCTACTCAGAAGGCTAAGGCACGAGAATGGCTTAAGCCCAAGAGTTGGAGGTTGCTGTGAGCTATAATGTCACGACATTCTACCAAAGTGAGACTCTGTCTCAAAAATAAATAAATACATAATACATATCCTCATATAGTTATTTTTGTAGTGAGACATTTAACATCCACTTATTAGCATTTTTTGTGACTATAACATATCATTATTTACTGTAGTTACCATGCTACACAATAGCGCTCTTACACTTCTTCCTCTTATCTAAGTGCAACTTTGTATCTTTGACCAATATCTCCCCAATCCTCATCACGACAATCTCCAGCCTCCACTCACCATTAGTCTGCTCTCTTTCTATGAGATCAACTTTGTACATTCCTATATGAGTGAGAGCTTACTGTACTTGTCTTCGGTTGGGTTGATTTCATTTACCCTAATGTTCTTCTTGTTTATTCATATTGTAGCAAATGGCAGGTTTTCCTTCTGTTAATAGGTGACTAGCATTCCCCTGTGTCTATATGAAGGCATACTTCAGGGATATTGCTGCTTCAGTTCCAAATCACTGCAATAAAGTGAATATGTTAGTAGAGCAAGTCACATGAAATATTTCATTTCCCAGCACATAAAAGTTTTGTTTAAACGAAACTATAGTCTATTAAGTTTGCAACAGCGTTATGTCTAAAAAAGCAGTGTGCACACCTTGCTTAAATAATACCTTACTGGTAAAAAATGATAATTATTATAAAAGTGTTCCCCTCTATCCACATCTGGGCCAGCATCTGCAGCTTTGGAACTTTCTGATGTGGACCATTCTCACTGGGGTTATGTGATGTCTTAAGGTGGTTTTGATTTGCATTTCTCTGATGATTAGGGATGATGAGCATTTTTTCATATCTTTTTCACATCATAGCCATTTGTCTGTCTTCCTCAGAGAAGGTTCTATTCTTGTCTCTTGCCCAGTGACAGATGGGATTTTTTGGTATTTCTTCGTTGATTAGTTTGAGTTCTCTGTAGATCTTGTTTATTGACCCTTTGTCAGATTGGTAACATGCAAGTATCTTTACCCATTCTGAAAGTTGTCTCTATGCTTTCATTGTTGTGTCCTTAGCTGGCAGAAGCTTTTCAACTTAATTAAGTCTTGTTTGTTTGTTGGGACTGCAAACTATTACAACCTCTTCAGAAAGTGGTATGGAGAATCTTCAAAGAACTTAAAATAGCTATTCCATTTAATCTTGGAATCCCATTACTAGGCATCTACTCAGAAGAAAAAAAGCATTTTATCATAAGGACATTTGCACTATATTGTTTATCACAGCTCAAATTACAATCTCCAAGATATGGAAATAACCTAAATGCTCATCAACCTAGGAATGGATTAACAAACTATGGTATATGTATAGCATGGAAAACTATTGAGCTGTAAAACAGATGAAAACTTTACATCCTTTGTGTTGACCCAGATGGAATTGAAACACATTCTCCTTTGTAACACAAGAATGGATAAGCAAATATCTAATGAACTCAATAGTAATGTGAAGCCAGTAGATGAACTAATACACACCCATACAAGAGAAAAACTCAGTTTAATTTAAGTTGGGGACAGTGGGAAGGAGAGAAGTGGAGAGAAGAGGACAGAGACTGGTGGGCTCCCAATGGGCTCAATGTAAAGGTATATAGCACACCTCCAGGGTGTGGGACACAACTACAACAGGGACATTGTCGAATAAATGCAAATAACCTAAGTGTGCCCTCATATTAAAATGAAATTTAAAAGGTTCTAATTATTACCTGAACCTTTAGCAAGTCATAATCTTTTCACCGGTGGAAAGTTTCACCTGGATGATGATGGCTGCTGACCAGTGGGGGTAGTTGTTAAAAATTGGAGCGGCAATGACAATTTTTAAAAATAAGAAATAAATTACCAACTGCATTAGCCATCAGTGAGAGATCAGCCTTTCCTTCGAAACTTTATAGCCAGGCATTGGCTTTCCTTCCTGGTCATGAAAATTCTAGGGGGTGGCATCTTCTTCCAATAGAAGGCTATTTTCTCTACGTCTGTTGTTTGGTATCACTACCTTCATCAATTATCTTAGCCAGATCTTCTGGACAATTTGCATTAGCAAAATAATGTTGATAATTCTACATCAGCATCTGCTGTCTTACCTTGCACTTTTACCTTATAGAGAAGGTTTGATTTCAGTCAAGACCATTAAAAGTTCTCCATATCAAAAATAAAACTGCTTTACTTTCTTATTTCTATGTGTCCACTGGAGTAACCATTTTAATTTCCTTCAAGAACTTTCCTTTGCATTTACAATTTGGCTAAGCATTTTCTAAAATAGGCCTCGCTTGAAGCCTGTGTTGATTTTTGACATGCTTTCCTCACTCAGCTTAATTATTTCTAGCTTTGGATTTAAAGTGAGAGATGTGCAACTTCCTTTCACCTGAGGACTAAGAGGCTATTACAGGGTTATTAATTGGCATATTATTGTGTTTAAGGGAAGAGGAAAGTGTGAGGAGAGGGAGAGAAGTGGGCAATCGTTGGTCAGTGGAGTCAGAACACACACAATGTTTATTAATTAAATTCACTATCTTAAATGGGAGAGGCCTGTGGAACTCTAAGATGATTGCAGTAGTAATATTAAATATCACTAATCATAGATCCTGATAACAGATATAATAACAATAAAAAGTTTGAAATATTTTGAGAATTACCAAAATATGAAACAGGAACACAAAGTGAGCACATAGAGTGGGGAAAATGGCACGAATAGATACGCTTGATGTAGGATTGCCAAAACCCTTTAATTGATAATATATGCATGATCTGTGACGTGATATAAAGCCAATAAAACAAATTATGCCTATGTTGTATTTTCTTTATCCATTCAGCTGCTGATGGGCACTTAATGTTGATTCATATCTGTTGTGACTAATGTAGCAAAAATGTGAGAGGGCAGATTCTCTTTGACATACAGATTTCCTTTACTTTGGATATATACCCAACAGTGGGATTGCTGGATAATATGGTAGTTTTGTTTTTAATTTTTTGAGGAAGCTTCATACTGTTCCCCATAATAGCTATTATGTTTCTACCCACTGTGTACAGGGCTCCCTTTTCTTCACATCCTCACAAACATTTGTTATCTTTTGTCTTTTCAATAAAAGTCATCCTCACAGGCAGGAGGTAACATGTCATTATGATTTTATTGACATTTCCCTGATGATTAGTGACATCGAGGACTTTTTCTTTCTCAAGTACATGTTGACATCTCAAAGTACATGTACATGTACTTTTCTTTCTCAAGTACATGTTGGACATTATCATGTTTTCTTTTGAATAATGCCTATTCAGGTCCTTTGCTAATATTTTAGTCAGGTAACTTGTATTTTTACTATTAAATAGTTTGAGTTCTTTATATATTTTAGCCATTAACTCTTTAGGGGAGGTATATCTTGCAAATATTTTCTTCTGTTTTTAGGCTATCTTTTCACTTTGTTGATTTTTTTTTCCATTACTGTGCAGAAGCTTTTCAGTTTGATATAATTTAGTATGTATATTTTTGCTTTTATTGCCTGTACTTTTAAAATCATATCCAAAAATTCATGGCCCAGACCAGAGCATAAAACTTTTCCCCTTTGTTTACTTCCAGTAATTTCATAGTTTGGGGTCTTAAATGTAAGTTTTCAAGGTACTATGAAAAGCATGGCATGAGATAAGAATCTAATTTCATTTTTCTCCATGTGTATATCCAGTTGTCCCACCACCATTTTTTGAAGAGATTATTCTTTCCTCAATGTATATTGTTGGTACCCAGGTCAAAAATTAGTTGGCTACTAATGTGTGGGTTCATATTTGGGCTCTTTGTTTTTTTCAGTTGGTTTATGTGTCTGTTTTTATGCTAGTATTATGCTATTTTGGTTACCAGGTAACTTTTTATTATATTTTATAGTCAAGTAGTTTGATGCCTCTAGCTTTGTTCTCTTTACTTAAGATTGGTTTGCCTTTTCAGGGTCTTTCCCAGTTCCACATAAATTATAGGGTTGTTTCTTTGCAGATTGTTACTGGTATTTTAATAGAGATAGCATTAAATCTGTGGATCATTTTGGGTAGTACAGACATTTTAACGTTTAAGTTATAACCTAAAAACATGAAATATTTTACTTTTTGATGTCCTTTTTGTTTCTTTCATTAATGAGTTATAGTTTTTAGTGTAGAGATATTTCACCTCCTTCATGAAGTTTATTGCTAAATATCATGTCCTTTTGTAGCCATGTTAAATCAGATCATTTTCTTGACTTTTTTTTTTTGCAGATAGCACTGTTAGAGAATAAAATAATACATATGTATTCCTTTATGTTGATATGCTGATTTTGTGTTCTTTAAGTTTATTGAATTCAATTATTATGTCTAACAATTTTTTTTTTTTAGACAAAACTCTTGGGCTTAAGTGATTCTCTTGCCTCAGCCTCCCAAACAGATGGGACTACAGGTGCCCACCACAATGCCTGGCTATTTTTAGAGATGAGGTTTCACTCTGGCTCAGGCTGTTCTCAAACCTGTGAACTCAGACAATCCACCTGCCTCGGCCTTCTAGAGTGCTGGTATTATAGGCTTGAGCCACCATGCCCAGCCCTAATAATATTTTTGGATAGTAATTAGGATTTTCTGTATCTAAGACTATGCTATATACAAACAGGAAGAATTTAACTTCTCCTCCAATCTGGATGCTTTTTATTTCTTTCTCTCGCCTGATTGCTTTGACTAGAACTTCCAGTATTATGCTGAATAAAAGTGGTCAGAGGGGGCGTCCTTGCCCTTGTCCAAATCTTAGAGCAAAAGCTTTCAACTCTTCCTCACTGAGTATGAAATTAGCTGTGGCTTTCTCATATACATTACTGACTGTGTTGAGGTATATTCTTTTTGTATCTAATTTGTTGAGAGTTTGTATTATGAAAGAACATAGAATTAAATCAAACATTTTTTCTGGATCTTTTGAAGTACTCATATATTTTTGTGTCCTTTATTCTGTTAATGTGCTGCATCATTTTAATTGATTTGCACATTTTGATAAATCTTTGCATTCCTGGGATGGCTTCTACTTAATCATAGTGAATAGTCTCTGTAATGTGCAGTTAAATTTTATTGGCTAGTATTTTGTTGAGGATTTCTGCATCTATATTCACCAGGAATAGTGGCTTACAATTTTATTTTTTTTTAGACTTTATATCTGACTTTAGATGCTAGCTTTATTAAGCTTTATTAAATGCTAGCTTTATTAAATGGGGTTTGAGATTGTTCATTCTGCTTTTTTTGCTGCAGTTGGAGAAGAATTGGTACTAGTTCTTTAAATGGTTGATAAAATTCAATAATAAAGTTATAAGGTTCTGAGCTTTTTTTGGATAGGGTATATTTTATTCTCTATCCCTGTTAGTTATTGGACTGTTTAGATAATGCAACTTTTGTAGGTTGTATATATTAAGAATGTATCTATTTTTCTAGATTTTCCAAATCCTTGACATATAGATTTTCATAAAAGTTTCTTGTGATCCTTTGTATTTTGGTAGTATCTGTTGTAATGTCTCTTTTTTCATTTCTGATTTTATTTATTTGAGTCTTTATTTTGAATTTTTTCCTCTGTTGGGTGAGAAGCTTCTCTTGGGTCTCTTTGATAAGGACAACAATCCCATTCTTAAGGGCTCTCACTTATAACCTAACCTCCTCCCAGAGGGCTGATAGTCATCACCTCAGGGAGTAGGACTTTGAAATATGAATTTTAGGTGGGCACACAAACATTCAGACCATACCAATGCTTAAATCCTAATTCCCAGAACCTGTAAATATGTTATGGTATGTGACAAAAGAAGGGAAAAGTTGCTAGTCAGCTGACCTTAAAACAAAGATATCATTCTGAATTATGTTAGTGGGGAAAATTCAATCACAAATGTTTTTAGAAATAGTAGGTGGAGACTGGATGCAGAAGCTCACAACTGTATTCCTAGCATGCTGGAAGGCCTAGGCAGGCAGATTGTTTAAGCTCAGGAGTTCAAGACCAGCCTGAGCCAGAACAAGACCCCATCTCTAAAAATAGCCAGGTATTGTGGTGCGTGCTTATAGTCCCAGCTACTTGGGAGGCTGAGGCAAGAGAATTACTTGAGAATCACAAGAGTTTCAGGTTGCTGTGACCATAGCACTCTACCGAGGTGACAAAGTACGACTCTCTCAAAAAAAAAAGAAAAAAAAATAGTAGGAGGAGGTAGACAAGTGAATCAAAAGGAGACTGATTCTGGAAGAAAGATAAAACAGATGGAAATTTGCAAGTTATAGAGATGGAGGAAGGAGGCCTTGACCCAGATAACATGGACATGCACTAGAAACTAGAAAAAACAAGGAAACAGTATTACTCAGAGCTACTAAAAGGAGTGCCAACCTTGCCAAAGCCTTGATTTTAGTCCAACATGACTCATGTCAAACTAATTATCTGATCTATATCTATCTACTACTGATCTATAAGCTAATAAATTTGTATGCTTTTAAGTCACTAAGTGTACTATTATTTTGTTCCAGTTGATGTAAGAAACTCATATAATTAATCTACTGATTTTTAAATGTCAAAACTAAAAAAGAATTTCTTTTTGTTATTTTGCGTGCTATCTTGTAAGTTAGAATAAATATCAACAGGATGCCTTGAAATAATTTTTTTTTACTTGCATCTCATCTTATTTGCAAAACTAATGGGACCTAAACTGCAATGAAGTTTATTTACTTTATTTCATTCAGAAAAAGTTCTTGAGCTTTCAAGAGAAATTACATTAAACCTCCCTATTCTCCGAATATATTACTATTTTTATTTATTTTTTTAAATTTCAGGTTAATGTGAGGGTACAAGTAGGTTATAACATTTGCATTTGTTAGTTAGAGTTCCTCTTATAGTTGTGTCTGACACCAAAATGTGCCATACACCCTTACATTGTGCCCATTAAGTGGGAGCACACCAATCCCTTCCCCTCCTCCTCCCTTTCGCCTACTTGCTTCCCCCCAACTTGACTTGAATTGAGTTTTCTCTTCTGTGGGTGCATAATGGAACATTTACTGGCTTCATATTAGTATTGAATACATTGTATATTTGCTTTTCCATTCTTGTTATGCTTTATCAAGAAGAATGTATTTCAGCTCCATCCAGGTTAATACAAAGGATGTAAAGTCTCTACCTTTTTATGGCTGATAGTATTTCATGGTATACCTATGCCACAGCTTATTAATTCATTCCTGAGTTGTTATTTCTACTCAGATCTTCTTTGTAAATTCTTTCCCTAGAAAGAATTTATTGAGCTGCAATAAACAATCTAGTGCAAATGTCCATATGATAGAATGATTTTTTTCTTCTGTGTAGGTGCCTCATAATGGGATTGTAGGATCAAAAGGGAGGTCTAATTTGAGTTCTTTGAGTATTCCCCATATTTCTTTCCAAAGAGCCTGTATTAGTTTTCAGTCCCACCAACAGTGTAAAAGAGTTCCCCTCTCTCTACATCTGTGCCACCATCTGCAACTTTGGGACTTAGTGATGTGGGCCAGTCATACTGGGGTTAGGTGATGTCTCAGGGTGGTTTTGGTTTGCATTTCTCTGATGATTGGGGAAGATGAGCATTTTTTCATATATTTGTTACCCATTCATCTATCTTCCTCTGAGAAGGTTCTGTTCATGTTTCCTGTGCAGTAATAGATGGGACTGTTAACTCTTTGTTGTTGTTAATTAATTTAAGTTCTCTATAAATCCTAGTTATCAACCTTTTGTCAGATTCATAACATGTGAATACTGAAGGTTGTCTATATGCTTTAATTGTGTCTTTAGCTGTATAGAAGCTTGTCAGTTTAATTAAATCCCACTTGTATATTTTTGTTGTTGCAATTGCCACTCAGATCTTCTTCATAAATTCTTTCTCTCGACTGACACACTCAAGAGTTTTTCCACACTTTCTTCTAGAATTTTTATAATTGCTTGTCATAGATTTAAATCTTTAATCCGTCGTGAGTCAATTTTTGTAAGTGGTGAAAGGTGCAGGTCAGTTTCAGTCTTGCACATGTGGTTACCCAGTTTTCTCAGTACCATTTATTGACTAGGTTTCTTTACTCCAGTGTATGGTTTTCTTTGGTTTATCAAAGATCAATGACTGTAAGAGACTGTTTTCATCTCTTCATTTTCTACTCTATTCCATGTGTCTATGTCTCTATTTTTGTGCCAATACCATGCTGTTTTGATCACTGTGGACTTATAAAATAACCTAAAGTCTGGTAGAGTGATGCCTCCAGCTTTGTTTTTATTACTAAGAATTGTCTTAGTGATATATATATATATATATGTATATTTTGATTCCATACAAAATGAAGAACTACATTGTCCAGTTCTTCAAAGTATGATGCTGGTATTTTAATGGGCTTTGAACTGAATTTGTAGATTTACTTGAGTAGAATAGACATGTTAACAATGTCAGTTCTTCCTACCCAAGAGCATGGTATGTCCTTCCATTTGTTAATGTATTCTGGTATTTCTTTCTTTGGATTTCATAATTCTCTTTTTAGGGGTCCTTTACTTCTTTTGTTAGGTATATTACTAGGTATTTCATTTTATTTGAGGCTACTGTGAAGGGAATTGTGTCTTTGATTAGGTTCTTGACTTGGCTGTTATTGGTGGCCTCTGAATTGTGAACATTAATTTATGCCCTAAGATGTTACTATGCTTCTTAATCACTCCCAGAAGTCTTGTGGTTGAGTTTTTAGGGTTTTCTGAGTATAAGACTGTATCATCAGCAAAGAGTGAGTTTTTGACCACTTCTACTCTCATTTGAATGGCCTCTATATCTTTGTCTTGACTGATTGTGTTGGCTAGGACATCTAGAACTACGTTGAATAACAGTGGTAAAGAGTGGACATCCTTGTATGTTCCAGTTTTAAGTAGAAAAGCTTTCAGTTTTACTCTAGTCAATATGATATTAGCTGTGGGCTTGTCATAGATGGCTTCCATGAGTTTAAGAAATATGCCATCTATTCCTATATTCTCAATGATGAGGTGCATAACCTATTCCAAAACATTGAGAAAGAAAGAACCTTTCACAATACATTCTATGAAGCAAACATCACTCTGATACCAAACCAAGAATGGACTCAACTAAAGGATCCATCCTTGTCTTGTTGGAAAAGAATGCTGAATTTTGTCAAATGCTTTTTCTGCATTTATTGAGAGAATCATATGGTCTTTATTTTTGGTTCTATTGTTATGATGAATTACATTTATGGATTTGTGTATGTTGAATCAGTCTTGCATCCCTTGGATAAAGCCTACTTGATTGTCACGTATAATTCTTTTAATGTGTAGCTGTAATCTATTGGCTAAATTAGGTTGAGTATTTTTCCATCAATAATCATTAGTGAGATTGGCTTGTAGTTCTCCTTTTCAGCTGGGTCCTTTCCTGGTTTTGTTATCAGAGTGATGTTTGCTTCATAGAAAAATTGAGAAAGATTCCTTCCTTCTCAAAGTTTAGAAGAGGTTATGCAGCTCATCTTTGAAGGTTTGATAGAATTCTTGTGTGAACCATCTTGTCTAGGCCTTTCTTGTTGTTGGAAGATTTTTTATTGTTTCTTCAATTTCAGTGCTTGATGCTAGTCTGTTTTACAGATCTATTTCCTCCTGCTTAAACCTAGGGAGATTGTGATTCCAAGTAGTGGTTCACTTCCTCCACATTGTCAAATGTCTGGTCATAGTTTTTGAACTAAGTTCTTGAGACAGTATTACTAGTACCTAGCCACGTATGTGTGCATTTTTGAAAGTACATGGCTGGCTACTTTTTGGACAGCCTTCACCTGCAAATATTAATGTAAGATATACTTAAGCGGTATTTTCATAATCATTCTTGCAATAGTAGGAGTGGGGATTCAGCATCTGCCAGCAGGGGGTGCTCATGTATCATGTGGCACAGCTACTGCCTCATACACCATTTTACCATGAGGAAAATGGCACAATTGGAGCAACAATTCTGTGAATGCATTCACATGTGTAGAAAACTCTATAACTGAAACTATGTCAACCAGAAATACCAATATTTTGCATTTATTCTTGGATATTTCTTTTATAGAGGAATACATGATTCTTTAAGAAAGTCAACTTTAAAAAATTAATTTCTGATCTAAAAATATGAATACAATATTACATAATATTTAATAGAATGCCTACATTTCTTCCATGCCAAGTTTTGAGATAGACAGAAAAAATGTATTTTACTTGCTGTGATGTTTGGTAGAATTCTGGATTTTATGGTGTGAATATACATCAAAGAAATATTTTATTATATCTACTAGAATTTGTTGCTCAGCAAATTAGCATCCTGGGGACTTCCTCTTTATATTTTTGTAGTCATTAGTTAAAACATTTTTAAAAATTTTCTTTTGCAATTGTCTTAACCACTAATTCATAACTATTCCCAGAATATTAATCTTATTGATGTTCACTTACTGGCATAACTCTGTTTCTACAACACTTTTGTTTTATATTTACTCACTACAATGAAACACATGGCTTTATTATTCACATTATTGTTGGAATTTATTTTAAAACACAATGTATCAATGTGAAAGAGCCTAAATTCGTAGCCTAAATTCCCTAATTTAGGGTGTTTAAAGAAACAATGAGTATGGTTACATGAAGCAATTCCAAAGGAAAATTGGTGCAACTATCACACACACACACACACACACACACACTTGAGGAACTGTGCTATGCCTGGAATAAATGCAATCCTTCCCTGCCGGAAGCATGCCTGATGACTGCCACAATCCCTGTATACGTGTGTGAGACCGCATAAAACACATCACAGTTCCAAACTTAATCCAGCCATGGGGACCAAGTAAATCAATGGGCTTATTTGTCTGTTGTTTTTGCCACTCTTTTAACTGTGTCCCCTGATTCTCATAAAATAAGAAATATCTTTGCTCCCTGTAACAAATTCTCTGAGTTACAGCCATGTTTTAGTAACACACTATTGATTTCTTCCAACATTTAAGTTTGTCCATCTTGTCTCCTATCCAATCACTCTGTTTGTCTAAGACAAAGTTGTTTCCTTTTTAAAACATGCTTAATGAAGTCATGCTGTCTCATTGTCAACCATTCATAAAGGTTTCAGTAACCCACAGCTACCAGATATTTTTAATGCTTTTCGTCATCCTGAAAATTCTTGGTAACCTAGAAAACTCTGAGGTTGATTTCATGCTACTGTAGTCTACCTTATATTCTCTGCTGCTGAAATCTCCCTGCCAAACAGAATAGGTCTACTGAACAGGTGCACATAAGCTTCAGGTGGCTTTCTCTATAAGCTAAATCTTAACATTACTATTGTTAGAGACTTCAACATTTATCTGTTATGTTTATGTTCCTTAAACAAATGAGTACATTAATATTACCCGTGGTCATTTAAACCAGATTCTATGGAGACTAAGTAGAAGTGAGATATTTATAGACAACAGAGTTATTTGCAAAGAAGTGTATCAGCTCCTTCAAAATCATCAGGGCATTGGCTAAGATTTAGATAAGCAGAAAAACAAGTGAATGCTCATTCAAATTTAGTTTTGTTATGTGTCAGGCACTGGGAACTTGTTTTTAATGAGTTAATAATTCTTAAAATGTTTCCCCAGCACATGCATTTTTTATTTGTTTTGCCCATCACAAGTGTGGCTAACTTCATATTTACTTCAGTGATGGAAGTCTTTCAGAGTGTTTTGACCTTTTAGCCAATTCGGGATGCTTTTAACTGTTTTGCCACAGTTAGGAAGGATTGATCAGTTACTATATAAGGCTCCTACCTACTAAAAGGCTACTTAATATATCTGGGTCAAGACAGTTCATAAACAGCTGAACACATATTTTATTGGTTTAATAGTGCAGGTGGTTATATCACGTTCATAAAAGGGCTTTCGCTTTCTTTAATTTCAATGCAGAATCTGGCAAGTGAACTGATAATCAATCACATTTGTTCTGTTGCTTTTTAAAAGCTTAAATGTTTCACTGTGAAAAGCTACTACTGAGCAGACACAGTGGGATTTCATAAGGGTTTTTATTAGACAGACCCTACGCTAGCTTAAAAAATGATTTAATTTTCAGTGCGCATATCGTGCAGATATTACCATTGCAGAAGAACCTATGGGGTATGAAATATCAATTTACATTTTTTCAAGATCCAATCATTTTAAATAGGTGTTGTGTCTGTAGGCCAATTCACAAGGGAGATGGGAAATGGAATGATAAAACAACAAGCAGGTGCGGCAAGAGAATTCATCTTTACCGGGTATTTGAAATGATGAAATTCGAGAAGCATTTACTGTTCTCTTTATTCCTACAGCTGCAAGTTGTAATGGAAAGTGTACCTCATTGGGACTCAGGAGTCTTGGATTCTATACATGGTTCTACGCCTAAATAGAAAGGAAATTACGTTCTTAGATACTAAGCTAGTGTAAATGAGGTGATCCTAATTAAAATGAATCTGCCAGCCAAAAGCCATTCAGTGGGAGTTTTTGGTTACTCTAAGAACATCCTGAGTCAATCGTGTTTATAATTGATAAGACTTGACAATGGTCTCTCTTGCTGAAGGGTTGTGTTAACTTTTTGGTTGACTCTCAGCAAAGGACAAGGCACATAGGCATTCATAAATATTCATTAGTTTTGCATAGTTACAAATTTTCTTCTTTTGCTGTGCAGGTGGATTTTTTGTTTTGTTTTTTTTGGTTGGTTGGTTTTTGTTTTGGGGGGTATTTTTTGGTGCAGGCTGTAAATCTAGATCATCATCCATGAATTTCTTCTCAAATACATTCTCCCTTTTTTCCCATGAACTGAATGATGAGTGGTATGATGTGTAGGAGGTATTCCTGAGCTGTGTTTTAGAAAGCTCATTATTATGATACTGAGACATGATTTAGATTGATAATATTTACTTAGTGCTGATTTTCTTTTAAGAACTTTAATTTAAACATTATCGTATTTTAAGCCTTAAAATAGCCCTGAGATGAAGATACTATTATTTCTATCAATGAGGAAGTGAGCAGTGGTGTCACTCAGTTTACATAGGCAGTAATTGGTAGAACCCAGATCCAAATGATTTCTCTTTGTCCATTTCTAATGTACTTGAATGCAAGCACTTCCATAGTCAATCTTAAATCAGAACTGGCAAGATTCAATTTTTTATGAACCCAGCATTTTTATGGGTTCTCAGTTTTTTCTCAATATTTTTATGAACCCAGTATAATTAGTTCTCAATAAAAAGTGTTAATATTTGACAGATTTATTGTGATTAAAAAATTGAGATATCAGCTAATTCAAAGTATAGCAGATATCTATTAAACACATAAGCTATTTTATGCATCTGCTAATTGAACCTAAGTTCATATTTATGCCTTTACTTAAAAATCTGGAAAAGATATGTGTCTTCCTGGAGCATATAAATAAATGTGGAATACTGAAATTCACTGCTTATAGGAACACTGAATCATTTACTGGCAACTTCTCACATTAGCAGCATAAAATCCTAAAACACCTGAAAAAGTTGTGAAAATGATCCCTGAAGTTTCAAATATATGGTCCGTGACTCATATGTCAGAAAGGAGTTACATATGTATTTCTTCAGGCCCTTCCCACTGAGATATATCCAGACACAGTCTGTTAAAAAGCAAGCAAGCAAAGAAACAGTAAACCAAAAATCACTGAAGGGGGATCCACTGATTACATTTAACTCACACAGGAACATTCTTTTCAGAATGGTTGGGACTGAGGGTTCCTTCACACTGCACAGAAAGCCGTAGGGCTGGGTGACATCACGAGCTAAGCTACGTGGGTAATTTTTAGATTTTACTGGAGAAATTAGTTAGAAACAGAACTGAGCAACGAGCTAACTACACAGTTCTCAAAACTATGTGTTAGAAAAACTTCAGGAGCATTTAAAAATAGTGATGCTGACTCCATTCTCAGAAATGTCTGTTTTGATGGTTTGGTCCAAGATCATCTAAGATTTTATTAACCATTGATTTAAATGCTGAGCCTAAGTAGACAATGAGTTTATCAATCTATTGCTTCATTTAAAAACCCCCCACCAATTTTATTGACTTAAAAAATAATAATTTTTTCATCTTGACCAATTCTATATGAAGTAGAATACGTTGATGTGACTTGTTCTGATTCACATGGTGATAGCTGAGATCTAATACTTGGTTGAACTCGGCCAGAAGAATAGACTGGGCTAAAAGGTTCAAGAAGTTTTCACTCACTCAGCTGGGCCTTTGGGGTTCTTGACCTTGCCTCTTCCTCTCCAGTTGGCACCTCATTATTTATGAGCCCCGACTAATCTTATTTATAGTATAGTGGCTGCTCCTCCTGAGAGGAAGAAAGTAGAAAATGTTAGTTTTCTTAAAACCTGGCTTTGGTTTCTGGTTTCTGTCACTTCTATTACATTAAATTGGTCAACATAAGTGTCCAGGACAGGCCATATTCAAAGGAAAGGGAAATTAACTATATCTCTTAGGGTAAGAAGTGGCGACATCTTTGTGGCATTCTTTAATCCACTCTAAGAACTGCTGCCATCACCCTACTACGTCTCCCTTACGCATCTGCAGTGTGGCCTTCAAAGTTGGCTTCACCTGCAAAGTAGCATAGGGATTCATAAGGCCAAGCAAGACACAGAGAAAGGTGGGAAGGAAACTTAGTGACATTACTGCTATGCTGAGACTGTAGACCAGTATTATTAGTCATAGAATTCGAGTGTCATGAATTTTTAGTAAAGATTCAGAGAAAGGGTTAAGGAGAATAAGTTCAGGAGAGAGAAAGCACCGAATACCTTGGGGGCGGTCTGAATGTGGGTGTTTGTCCAAACAATGGGGAAATGGAATCTAATGAGTTTCAGTTTCCAAAGTGACTTCATCCTGAAAGTCTCTGTGGCAGACAGTGCTGTGTATCAAACATCTTCAGTATCCTTCTGGATACTTGGCAGAATTGCAGGAGCCCATCTGCTTTAATATTATGTCTGTCCCTGGGATTTGCTTTGAGCAATGAAATGTGAGCACACATGATAAGTGTCACCACACGGTGGCAATGCCAAGAGAGACACACCTTTACACAGCTTCCCTTCTCCTGCTGCGTGGATGTGGCCGTGTGCATCATGATAGATCCTAATCACTATGGACACCAGAGTGAGGAAGATGACCCTTCCCAATGATAGCTTTGGACGTGGACATGAAGTGTGGATAAAAAGTGATCTCTTTAAAGTCACTGATATTTCGAGGCTGATGTTTGTTTGTTTTGCTTTGCTGTATAACTTAGCAGGGCCTGATGATACAGTACTATGGGCTTTTATGGCTCACTTTCTTCAGTATTTTCTAATTGTGTTCTGATAGTGGAAATTGGCTATTTTCTCTGGTCTGTAGGTCCAGAGGGTGCCAAGTGGAAGTAAGTGATTGTGAGACTCAGTCCAGCCCACAAATCAGCCTTAAAATGATCTCTTTATGTGGTACTTTTAAGTGATCTGTCACTTGAAAGTTTTAAGTTTATATTTTATGGTGTTACACATATAACTTTGGTTGTCATTTGTAGATGAGTAGACAGAGAGGCAGAGTTCCCAGTGAATTAATTATTCAATGCCACTGACCTGCTGCCCCACTCAGGAAAGCTTTACTAGTAGAGCTGCCAGACTTGCTAAGGCCAAAAAACAAAATGCCCTACCCAATGTACACATCCAGAATTCCCTAGCCGATGAACGTGTGATTGTCTTTGTTTTAGGAAAGTTTGCATGCCCTTATCATCATCTACTTTGGGCTTAGAAACAAGAAGGTCTCCACTTCAATTGGTTTTCTTAATATTAGAATAGACTATTGTATGTAGGGGGCTTCATATTTTCCATATGGGTAAAGTACACATATCAATTATGTTGTATTTGTGAAAAATCGATTATTGACTATTAAGATAAAGTGCCATTGTCTGCACTATAATTTATCTATCCATCAAATAAAGGACCTCTTGATTGTTTTCAAGTTTGGGCAATTATAAATAAAGCTGCTATAAACATCCTTTGCAATTTTTCATGCGAGCATAAGTTTTCAACCCATTTGGGTAAATACCAAGGTGCATAAGAGGCTAGTGAAAATTATTTGTAGTTTTGTAAGAAACTGTCAAACTGTTGTCCAAAGTGGCTACACCATTTAGCATTGCCCTCAGCAATGAATGAGAATTTCTTTTGCTTCACATCCCACCAGAATTTAGCATTAAAAGTGTTTTGGATTTTGGCCATTCCAATAGGTGCAAACTAGTACCTCAATGTTGCCTTAATTTACCTTTTCTTGATGACATTTGATGTGGAATTTTTTTTCATATGCTCACTTAAATCTACACATCTTCTTTCATGGTAATATTGTTTAGACTTTTGCCCATTTTTTGATGGGTTATTGCTTTTCTTATTGGTGAGTTTTGCGATTTCTTTATATATTATGGATAATAGTCCTTTACCTTATATGTATTCTTCAAATATTTACTCCCAGTAGGTGGCTTGTCTTCTCATTCTTGTGACAGTGGGCTTTACAAAGCAGATGGTTTTATTAATAATTATGTATAATGAAGTTCAGGTTATCAGTTCTTTCTTTCTTAGATTGTGCCTTTTGTCTTGTATCTAAAAACTCATTGCCATACCTAAGGTTATCTAGATTTTTTTCTGGATTATCTTCTCTTGTACTTTTTTTTTTTT
>NW_003852564.1:3770629-3805679 GCF_000181295.1 Otolemur garnettii
CCCCCCCCACACTCCCATAGAGTACTGTCACATCACAGCTCACAGCAACCTCAAAGTCTCAGGCTTAAGCAATTCTCTTGCCTCAGCCTGCTGAGTAGCTGGGACTACAGGAGCCAGGCTCGAGCCTGCCAGCCTCGGTGTGCATGGCCAGCTCCCTAACCACAGAGCAAACAGGCTCCAAGCCTTCTCTTGTACTTTTCTATGCTTTTTTAGCCTAATGAATTAACAGAGCTCCTTTTAACTCTAGTATTAATTAAGTAAAGTACTTAACAGTTTTCAGTAAGGCAAAGTCTGTTCTTCACTTACTTTCATTGAACAACTATTTCTTTTCTTTTTTTATTTAATGAAAGAAAATCCTTAGTAAGGAATAACCACCTTGTTCTACTTTCAGTTTGTCAGAAGATATAAGAAGAAACCTTAATGATCCAGAAAATGATAGGTAAAAATTTTGTCTGAAATAAGATAACAAAGGGAAATAAAATAAAAGTCATAAGTGTCCTGAATGTCTTGTCTCTATTTACGTGTGCATGTAAGTGTGTGAATGGCCAGAACCGACAGAAGGAGAGAGTTTTCTTCATCCGACAGGATGCCCTGAGTTAGAGCCTCACTCTTCCTCCCCTGGGAAGTGCTTATTGTTCGCTTCCCTTCTCTTGCCTGCTTGCTGTGTAATTTAAGACTGATGCCTCCCTGTGGGAAATAAAATTTGATCAGAGAACAAGCTTCATTCCCTCCTAAAGAAATTATGCTTTAGTGACTGCTGATGTTGGCTCTGTCATAATGGAAATGTATAATTAATGCCCTTGCTTCAACGGTTTTGGAAATAGAAGCACCTGAAACTGATTCAAAAAGAAGGATTTAATATTGAACCCTCTCCCTGTCTAACCATTAATGCATTGGATTATAAGAGCCACAGTTTACTAAAATGGAATGATTGAATTTTTGATACCTGGATTGGTTATTGTGCTTATAGTTGAAATACTAAATAATGGAGATCTGCCACCGAAATCACAGAGAATAAAGAGCCAATTCCTTACAGGTGAAATCCTTACGTGAGTCTGGAAAACTAAGCTATCTGTAGGATTTTTTTTTCCCTTTGGTGTTTCAGGTTTAATATATTTTTAATTTCAGAGTTGAATTTGCTTATGAGATAAAGTTCTGAATTGTATTTTTAAAATGTATAATGACCTCAAAATATTTCCAATTAACATTTTTTTCTTGTTTTTGAATTCTCAGTAGAGGCTGAACATATGGTAATATGATTCAAATGTCCTCCATCTTCTCACCCTTGAGATTCAGTTTGACTATCTGCTATTTATATTTTGAATCAAATTTCAAAATGCCTACTTTATTCTGCTGCAATATGAACTAAGGGATTTAAAATGGATGAATCCAATACCCCCTTCGAGGTAGATACTTCACTCACACCTCAAAATATTAGTACTAATAGAGCACCATTTTTCAAAGGAAAATGAAATGTGCAACTGGAAGCGTGACTTTGTTAATAAAACATTGCTACATTTTAAAGACAAGTGCAATCCAATAAAAAATTAATAATTAAATTAAGAATACTTCTTTAGTAACTATAGTAACCAGGATGACAACTGGTTGAAAAAGAGAAGTACTTTAGAGAGAAATACTCAGAAAATAATGATTAAATACACATTTTTGTTAATTGATATGCCTTGAGAAGACTACTCAAAATTCTCTCTACCAGGCGTCCTCAAACTATGGCCCATGGGCCACATGCAGCCCACCTAGGACATTTAACCCCGCTGCCCGTCCTGCTTAGCAGCTGACTCGTTCCAGGGCCCCCAGTCTGGCCCTCCAATGGTCTGAGGGGGACAGTGAACTGGCCCCCTGTTTAAAAAGTTTGAGGACCCCTCCCCTGCTCTAGACTCTGAACCTAGCATGTGTGGCCAGTTTTTGTGAATTTATGTCCTAGATATGCCACTTATAGTGAGTCAATCTTGGATAATTTATATATAACTCTTTATAAGGCAGTGCTTGCCCTGGCTAATATCAATGTGTATAAGCCTATTCATTTTGTGAATGAATTGATGTCATAGTTGTAACTTGAACCAGCAGAAGTTACAAATGTGTGCATCATAAAAATTATACAACACTACAAATCAGGGCCTGTTTTTGTTTGTTTGTTTTCTAACATATTTGTTAAACATTTAGCAGCACACAAAGCAGAAAATCTTGGTGTCTATATTTGTAAAATATGAATAATAATTGTACCTGCCTCCAACTTTTTTTTGGTATTTGTAAATTGGTATTTTAAAGTGTATAGAAGGATAACTGATGTAAAGTAAGCTCTAAATAAACTCCATTACATGGGAAAACTACAAAATTCAAGTTATAATCATTAGAGCAACTCTAATGCATTCTATAAGTATCAATTCAATGCCTCATAGTACTAGATCCTAATTTAGACCTTGGTGTAAATCAGCTCTTAAAACAAAGAAAGATCCCTATCTTCTCATAACCTGCCTTCAAACTGAGAAAGACAGACTAAAAGTAATATACATGACAAATAATTACATAACCTAACATTTTTGAAGTATCACCTATTGTTAAAAACAAAAAGGACCATAGGATAAAAGATATGATAAGAGGAGAAATTTTAGATAGTGTGAGTAAAAAGTAGACGTCATATGGGGATTCCAGAAATTAGTTATAAAATATGCAAATATTGTCATAAATTTCTTTCTAGACTTTTTCTAGAAGCATAAAATGTTTATTGAACAGATCTATTCCGACTCTACCTCCAATGCCTCAAGTTAACTTTGTTTCTCCCAGTGTGATTCTCTGGTTGGCCAGTGAACGTTAATGAGATTTTAACAAATATAAACACCTAGTTTGGAACACCCAGTCCTAAAGCGTGTAGGATTTGAATACAGTAATAAGTAACCTAAATAATATAGAAATAACTAGTTACCAGTGAATCTTGTGAATACAGAACATTCGTGCTTGCCGATAGGGGGCACTCATTGGCAATAAAATAAATTTCAGGTCTCATTCAGAGACCTGGGGAATTGAGGTGTAAAGACCCTTTGGGACTTGTTGCTATCTCCCTTCTAATTAACGATTCCCAATTCACTTTGAGCTGCTATGCAACTGATTAAACTTATAGCCATAGAAACTCCTATTACAGCTGAAGATTCTCAGGAAAGAATGCCCTTCTTGCCTTTCCTTTTAAGCTAAGAAAGGATATAGCTTCTCATGTTTCTGGAATCAAGCAATAATTTCCTTTGTTTTAAATGCAGTGAAGGGTTGAGGGAGAAGGAGTTGCAAGAAGAAAGACTGAGCAAGACAGAAGGAAACAAAAATGCCATTTAAATATTTTTTTTAGGATTTCCATCATTGTTCTATGAAAGTAATGGTTACCTACTTTCTAATAGGGTTACTAAAAAATACCAGTAAAGAAATGGAAATACTAGAAAGAAATGGTAATTCTTTCCAGGTCATACAAAACAGTACTTTATGAAACTTGAAAAATCTATTTATTAAAAAAAAAAAAAACCCTCAAGTTCCCACCAACACCTGGGAGGGTAATAAACTGTGGTATATGTGTACCACAGCATACCATTCAGCATAGAAAAGATGGAGACTTTGCATCCTTTGTAAAAACCTGTATGGATGTGGAGAACATTTTCCTTAGTGAAGTATCACAAGATTGGAAAAATAAGTATCACACACACTCAGTACTAAGATGAGACAAGTAGATCAACAACTACAGACACACATGAGAGAAAAACTCAAATTCAAGGAGAGGGTCAGTAGGTTCTCACCTAATGGGTACGATGCCTGGATATATGGCACACGTCCTGGGTGAAGAACACGGCCCCAACTCGGATTTTAACCTTACATGTGTAAACTATATAATCTAATGCTTTGTATTCTCATATTAATCTAAAACTTAAAAATGCTTGCCTTGATCATATTCCTTTAAGCGAATGTTTCTTTGCTCCTTCTTCTCTACATCAGAATAATAGAAATAAAAATCGAGGTTTCAAAACATTTTTCTTGTTTGCATATTTAGTAACAGGAGGTTATTTACATATAATTCTTCCCTGGTTATCACGTGTAGATCATAAAACATACACAAAATAACAAGTAAAAGGGTGAGATACAAAGGAAATTGAAGTAGTTAATCCCACTTACTTGCTGGATAAGAATAAATGTGTTTTTCTCTTCTTTTATTAAACAGGCATTAGAAAAAATACTAATTATATCCAATCTGGAAATTTGTCTTTGCACAAATAGAAAATGTGCAAAATACACTTAAGGAAGAATTTCATCCATAGTGAAAACAAATACAATTTCATATTTCAAATAATATTTGTGAACGTTTTGCCTTAGTTCTTGTCAAACATGATTCACCAATCATTATTTCTATTTCTCAATATGACTAGTATCAGATTTTAAATCAGGTCTTTAGTAATAAAAATGTATTTTGTTTTCTATTATTTTTATTATACACCTGGTGTTTGGAAGATTCTGTTATATGTGATGCTTATTCACTTTCCAGAAGCCTTTTAAGACCTTTGGACAAATTTTAATAGTTAACTCACTTAATAATGGGTAGGACAATTCTAATTACACACACACTGAGGAAGGATCCCACAGCCAATTTGTATATTTTCTGGTTTAAAAATAATAACAATGGGAGTTCTAATAGTTTCTTCCCAATGAATAGTATCCCCAAGGATACAGATACTGGCACCAAAAGTCAAGAGGAATTTCATAGACTACATTTATATACACGCAGTTCTACATATGGAGGAGTTTAAGTCAACTAGGAGAATAAATATAGGTGATCTAGTCCCATCATTAGCAAATGCAGTGTTTTTACGGACTCTATATTACGTAAACCAGAAAAGCAGGCAGGATGAGTGGGAAAAAAATCAACTAACTATGTTAGCCCAGGTGCTAACCTTACCTGGGCACCTGTATTTCTTTAAAGTCTTTTTATAATAGGTTTTGTTTGCTAATCTTAACTAAGGAGACTGAAAATGAGTCCCTCCAACACAGCTCTCCAGGCATACAGCATTCGAGAATCCCTCTGAGGTTCTCTTACTGCAGTAAACAGATCTCCCCACATTCGCTTGCCTCACAAACAGCTATTTTTATTCATCTCCTTAGTTTTAAGTCACTGGGGAAATCATTGAATTTTAATTGTTTTATTTTCTCTGACGGAGGTAGCCTTACAACCAGAACTATTTTTATGCCTGCATGTATGAAATAATCCACAGCTCAGTGCAATGTAACAACAACAACAACAACAAAAAATTCCAGCCTCTTGACTTAACATGTTGATGTGCTGAACAAATTTAAAATCATAGTTCAATAAGTCAAAAAATATGAAAGTACCGCACCAGACGTCTTGTCAGGGAGCTTAAGATATGGGTCCTATAACCCAATATATATATCAAAACCATAGGGCCCTGATACATGAGGAGGAAGCATTATGGTGCATTTATCATTTATACTGCATGTGAGGTTAGGACCCCTCGCTTTCTTATGATGGTTCCACTTGAGTGGTGTAGAAATAAATGTATCTCAGTGCTCCTTTGCCTTCACAGTTATGCATTACACTGTAACAGATTTTCCAGCAAAAGACACTTTTCAAACAGGCAGAAATGAAGTATGTGGGCATAACAAGACTGTGCCTCTTTTATAGTACGTTTCCTTAATCTATGCACACTGTACAGGTGATCTTTTTTATAATATATAAACAGTACTTTCATGTGTTTTTGGAGGTCCTTCTGGTCACATTAATATTTGTAGGAACTCTAAAACCAACTTCACCAGATACATCAAGCTGAAGTCTGGGAGCATTCAGTGTGATTGCTGGATTTTGGAATTATTATATACTATTAGCAATGATTTAGAGGCCTTAAATGCAGTCTGTAACGTGGAAAGTGTAAGAAACAAGCAAGCATTTTTCCTTATGAACTGCTGCTGGAGAACAGTTTATTTACATCTTTGACTTAGGTTTCTGACTCCTTCTGGTCTTCCCCAGCGAATGTTTTCCACAGAAGTCCCAGGGGTCATGGGGAATCCTTGCACAGAAATTATGCGTCAGGTTGTTAAGGGGACGTTCCACTTACTATTCCCCTAAGAAGGGGAGACCTCGTACTATACCTTATTAGGGACATCGCTACACTAGGTGCCTATTCATTAACTACACATTATATTTTCCACTTTATTCATAGGAAATAGATGTGTAAATGTTATTCCTATTGTCATTGTCACCATGGCAATTATAGTACTAATTTCTCTTTAATTATTTGAAATAAATGCCTTATTTAAAGGTTTTAATGAGAACAGAAAGAAAGATATAAGCTGGAAAAAAATGACCTTTTATCAGTACAGTCTTCTAACCACTAACAGATTTTTGCTCAGTTATAGTTATAGCTAAGTTGGGTAGGGCTGGAGGGAATCTTAAGGGCTTTTAATAATACTGTACAGGCATTACTAGGACATACTTCAAGAAAGCGTAGAGATCTGTTTCAACATATTGATCTTACTGAGATAGCAGCAGAGGTTTCTTTGTCTGCCAGGTACAAATTACCTATTTTTTAATGTTTGACAATGGTAGATACATGCCTCACATTAGAAAGAATGTTGGCCACATCTTTTGATATTTTTAACTATACTAAGCCCATAGCTTTTTGTGCAAATATTTTGAAATAAATTTTACTTTTGTCTATTTTAAAGTGATTTAACTCACTGCATATTTAGCTTTCTCTTTATTTTTCTATCTAATGAGATCAATACAGGGTATATTAAGGAATGCCATTTGAATAGAATATACCCACCACAGTGTCCACATACCCAACATAAAATAGTCTTGATAATATTTTAAAGTTTTCTGCTAATAGCAGGTGATTAATTTTTCTTGAGCTATCCAAAACTAAGAAAGAATTACCAGTAAATCTATATTTATAGGCACTTAAATTTTTGCATATGCAAAATGTTAAAGTATGTTAAAGCAGACCTGTAGACTCACGGAAAAAATGCTACCTAACAAAGCTTATTTCCCTAAAAGGAATCCACTTCAGAGAGTTTTTCAGTGAAAAATGTGAGATTAATTGACACAAATGTATTCAATTTAACTGACTTAGATTTCTAATAATGTCAATCCACTATTATTCTATTTTATCTTTTGATGTACCAAATATGCATCATTTGGTGTGAAGTTACAGTTTAATAGGAATTTAAGAATCACCAATTTTCCTAAAGTGAGTTAAAATAAATTGGATATTATAAACAATGCAAAAAATATATACAAGTACACCTTCATGGTGGTTAGTAAGTCCATTTTTTTAGACATGACTACACAGTTTTTAAAAAGTTTTTGATGTGTATATTTTGTATTCCCAAAAATGATTTTAAAATATGTTATGAAGGAATTAAAGCAAAGTTTCTTCCTTCAAATTTGTCCAGGTATTGACCTCTCAGAAGAATTGTAGACTATTCTGTCTCGCCACCCTGACTCCTTCTCCCCACCCTGACTCCTTCTCCCAACCCCTGCACGTTGTTTAGCTGATTTTCCTTAAATCATTTTATTTTATTTTTAGGACTGATCTGGCCTGTCCTAATGAACTTATATTAGTTGTTGTAACATTTCTAAATCTCATAATGAGTTATAAATACTTTATAGATAATACACTCCATGGTTTTGCTTCTTTTTTGGAAACTGGCTCATAATGCATCATCTTTTTTCACATTATTTTCAGATCACATTATAATCTTATCGAAAGTTTCTTATGTCACACAATTGAATATGAATCATGGAGTCATAAACCTCAGTTTATAACATTTTAAAGTTTGCAAAGCATCTGCCAAGGCTTTTCCTTGTCAGTCCAAATGCTCACGTGGCTTTTTCTCAGCAGTGCTTAGTCAGGCTGGCCTGCTCATTGCCTAAAGATGCCCTGCTAGGTTCCTGTCTCTGTGTTTCTTGCTTAGGTGGTCCTTGAGCTGTGTGAAAGAAAAAGCATACCAAGAAAGTTGAACAAAAAGGGAAGACTTTATTCAAAACTATTGCAGTAGGGGTCAAGACAATTAGGTTCTACCAAAACAATGTGTGAGACTTTTTAAGCATTGAGATGAACTAGTGGAAAGTACTAGAGGATGTTGGTAGGCATGCTGATCAATACAATTGGACCATTTGCGAGATGGAAGTTAGGCTCCTAACCTTCTTTAAGACTAAGAGACAGAGACACTGGCTTCCTTAATAATTCCATTTCAAAGGAATGGCTCCCAGGTCTTGAGAAAGATACACTTGAATTGTAAAACTGGCCAGGGGCCAGAAGAAAATTTACATCTCAAAGGGACAGAGAATAAACTCATAATTTCAAGTTTTTTAAAGTAAATTCTCTAGCAAAAAGGAGGTCAGGAAACAATAGTCACAAAGAAACTAGAGAAAGTTTAGTCAAGCTAAAGGAAAACTTAAGGCAATCGTAATCAGCTTTCATAATAAATTGATTGCAGAAGCACCACTCCAAAATAGTTGAATATTCCTCTTTGTCCTCAGTTTCTTCGGAGGATAGGTGTGTCCTCTGTCTGATTTTGAGAGTTAGAAAAAGACCACATTAGTATTAAATATTTTAAATAAAGGAGATGAAACTATTTCAATAGTAATGTCATTTGATCCTGTTTGGAATAATTGCCTCATATATGACTATAGCAGAATTAACTATTAAATAACCAATAATTCTACAAATAAAAACTGAGTGTGAAGTTTTTTTTTTAATGCTGTAGAATAACATTTAACAATATATTTAATAAAAGCAGAGTCTGAAACAATTGCTTTTCTTCTTTGGAGGAAAGATGTTTATTACTTAAGGGCACACATGTGATAAGCAGGTTGAAACTTGCATGGGTGAATCAGAAAGTTGTTAACTATGTTTCTTGGAAGTGAAATAATGACCATAAACAGTCTGTGTCAAAACTTCTGTAGTTACCTAAGTAGTAATTGAACAGTCATTTTTTCCAAATCCATTTTGTTTTCTGTGTTGAAGTCTTTAAAAGAAGGAAGGAGTTTTAATCCACTTAGATAAGTCATGAAAAATTAGAATATCAGTGAAAGAATAAGTCAAGGAGAGAATGAAAATCTGGTAAAGATGGAGCAAGACATGTTATGGAAGAGACACAGGTTACTAGAAAGAAAATATTTGAATTTTGACATAACAGCCCATATTTTCAGGAAAATGAATTTGGAAAGTGAGAAATCAGTACTTAATGTACTGAGAACCTTGGAGATTTACTCCATATCTCCACAGCAGCTAGACTAGTGCTGAATAAATAACATATATTGAACACTGGCTGATTTTTCTTGCCATTAAAATAATACGAGGTTAATGGAGTGGTAAAGACAAATGTTAATATGGAATTGATTTGGAGAAAAGAACAATTCTTCTTAGCAAGATATGGAACACAAAAGAGGAAGTGATCGTAAGTGGAAAGAATGGTCATGTTGTTTATGCATTCATAGTGAAGTAAAAACATATTGCCAAAACACTGCGGGGCCAAGAGAATAATTTGCTTTTTGTTTTGAGTACAATGCCAAATTAATAATTTATTTAAATCTTACAACAAAATACCATATTACAAATTTATAGATACCGTAATTGAGGTATTGAAAGACTAAGTAATGTACCAGCAGTCACAATGCTGGTATATTTGTATTAGTTTCTAACCATTTTAATGAATGAACTTTGGCTATGATACTAATGACATTGCTTCTTTGATTGCTGCATGTGAATAGCATTATATCTTGAAACTGAAGCCTACCCCCTTTCTCTCATATCCAGCCTACCCTTCATCAAAAGTTCTCTTGACCATGCAATCCAAATATATAGTAGTATGTTGCTTATTGATGGGGCATACCCTGAGTCATGCACCGTGAAGTAATTTTGTTATGGTGTGAACATCACAGAGTGTAACTTATACAAACCTAGGTGCTATAGTTAATCTATACACAGATTATATGGCGTAGCCTTATATACTAGGTAACAAGTCTGTATAACATGTTACATACTGCATAGTGTAGGCAGTTGAAACACAGGAATAAGTATTTGTCTTAGTTTTCACTGCTCTAAAGGAATACCTAAGGCTGGACAATTTGTAAAGAAAAGCAATTTATTTATCTCAAGGTTCCGCAGATAGTACAAAAAGCATGATGCCTGCATCTTTTTCTATAACAGCCTCAGGAATCTTCCACTCGTGGCATAAGGTGAATGGGAGCCAGCATTTTATGGCAACAGAAAGGAAGTGACTATGTTAACCAGTTTGATGAAAAAATTTCAAATTATATATAAAACTAGCACATGCTACCCCATGACTGCATTAATGTACACAGCTATGATTTAATAAAAAAATTAAAATAAAATAAAGAAAGGAAGTGAGAGAGAATGAGAAAGAGTGAGAGGAGGTGGTGCCAGACTTTTCATTTCTTTTCTTTTTAATTTCAGAATTAAAATATTATAGGATTGGGTGGCACCTGAGGCTCAAAGGAGTAGGGCGCTGGCCCCATATACCAGAGGTAGTGGGTTCAAACCTTGCCTTGGCCAAAAAAAAAATATATATATATATCTATATCTATATATATAGATATAGATATAGGATTACAAATGTTTTGGTTACATGAATTGTTTTTGTATAGTTTGAGTTAAAGTTATTAATGTGCCCATCACCTGATAATATGCATTATAGCATTTAAGTGTGAATTTACCCCTCCTACCTGCTTGCTTTTCATTTAGTTTTGTGACAAGATATGCACATGGGTGTTGATCAATTAGTTTCAATTTAATAGTGAGTATGTGTGGGGTTTGTTTTTCCATTCCTGGGATACTTCACTATACTGAGAATAGTCTCAGTTCCATACAAGTTGTTACAAAGGTATTAGTTTACTGGTTTTTTTTTAATGGCTGAGTAGTACTCCATGGTATACATATACCACATTTTATTAATCCACTCAGGTATTGATGGGCACTTGAGTTGGTTCCACATCTTTGCTATTGGGAATTGTGCTGCAGTAAACATTTGAGTGCCTGTGTCTTTTTGATGAAATTACTTTTATTCTTTGTGTAAGTACCCAATGGTGGGATTGCTAGATCCAAGGGTAGGTCTACTTTTAGTTCTTTAAAGTATCTGCATACAACTTTCAATAGAGGTTATACTAATTTGTAGTCCCACAAACAGTGTATATGTTCTTTTCTGTCCATATCCACCAATATTTTTTTGAAAAAAAAATCATTCTCACTGGAGTTAGGTGAAATCTTGTTGTGGTTTTCATTTGCAATTCCCTGATGATTAAGGGCATTCAGCATTATTTCATATGTTTATTGAACATTAATCTATCTTCTTTTGAAAGGCTTCTGTTCATGTTTTTTGCCAACTTTTTAATGGGATAGTTTTATTTTTTTCTTGCTGATTTTCTTTAGTTATTTGTAACTTGATTCTTGGCTCTATATCAGATGTATATTTCCCCACATTCTGTAGGTTTTCTATCCTCTCTATTGATTGTTTTCTTGGCTGTGCAGAAGCTTTTTAATCAGGTTCTGACATTTTGTTTTTTAATTTCTAAAATTTTTAAAGTTAAATTTTTGTTTTTGTCATTGCTTTTGAGGTCTTCTTCAGAAATTCTTTGCTCGACACCAATGTCTATTAGAGTTTCTAAAGTTTTCTTCTAGAATTCTTATAGTTCATGCCTTGGATTTAGGTCTTTTATCCATAATCAATTAATTTTTGTGAGTGGATCTTGTGTTCAGACCTTTTAAGCAATCAGTCCTCATCAGAACTAAGTCATTACTGTAAAAAGATACCAAGCTATACTTTCTTTTTTGCAGTTTTGGGCCGGGGCTGGGTTTGAACCCGTCACCTCTTGTACATGGGGCCAATGCCCTACTCTTTTGAGCCACAGGTGCTGCCCAACACCAAGCTATTCTTAAGGGAGGGATCTGCCTCAGTGATCCTCCAGCTAGGCCCCACCGCCAAAATGTGGGTCAATTTTCAGCATGAGGTTTTCAGGGGAAAAGAATCCAACCTGTATCAGTATTTGTGTCTGTAAACAAAGTTAAACATACCAAGACACAGTAAAAATATGACATAATCTTATAGGACCCCCATCGCATATGCATTCTTTCACTGACTGAACCATCCTTAAGTAGCATATGTTTATAATCAAAATCCAAATTACTCTGTATAACTTATTCTACTACTATCTTGTTCAGCCCTATCATCATTTCATATAAAGATTAGCTTAAAAAAATAAAAGGACGTTAAAAGCTATCTCTGCCTCTACTACTGAGCCAGCTTCCAGCTAACATGCCAGTTGAACAACCACATCAGTAAGCTCCGGTAATACCAGCAGAATAGCATAGGCAACATTGAATTTAAGAGAAATAATACATTCTTACTTTCTTAAAGTTTAAGATAGTAAGGTTAGGGTAGAGAACCTGTGACCTTAAGGCATGTGTGGCCTTCCAAGTCCTTAAGTATGGCCTTGGACTAAATCTAAATTTTACAAAATAAATCCTTTTATTCTTATTAATACATTTTGTTCATCTTTTATATTTTTATTTAATTTTTAAATGAGCATATTTAAAATGTCTAAGATTGAAGTAAGATTTGAGGAAATAATCCTCCCAAATGGCCTGGTACAATTACAACAGAAGCCGTAGGGCTAACCTGACAGCTGCCATGCTCATGATTTAGTTCTGCCTCCCCACTCCTGACGGGTGCCACCAGCACATGAGGATGGTTGGGGAGAGCTTATGGGGGTCAAGTACCCTAATCTGTTATTGGCTTTTTACAGATTTTCATTGTGTTTCTGGTTGAAGTGGAATTTTCAAATAGTTGCACAACTCAGCAGTATTTTTTAAAATTGTGCCTCCTTATCAACTCATCATGTCAAAGAAGACCATGAGAATGTTGAAGAAAACAGTTTATAATGAGGATTGGGAATTGCAATTATTACTGCTAAAGATAAAGATGATTTGATTGCTTTGTGACACAATAACATCAGCATTAAAGAAATTCGATGCTCATCAGCATTATAACACTTAGAAGGACCACAAATATTTTAAAGTAGAGGGAGATATGTGAGGGGTTGTACTGCATAAATTAAAAGATTAAAAGCAAAAACAAAGATAGTTCTTTAAAGGAGCACTAAGACCTGTCTATAAGGTCACTAAAGCAACTTATAAAATAGCTTAGACACTCGTGAAAAAAGAAAGTCTTTGAGGAATACAGAAATGGTGAGAGAATGCATTGTCTAAGTTACAGGATTCTTAGACCCCAATAACATTTCATAGTATAAACAACTACCTCTTTCAAGAGGAATCATCACTGATTGGCTGAATGAATTTGCCTTCAACTTAACAGAACAACTTTATGGAATACTTAGAAGGGAAAAGATGTATTATTTGATTACTTTGGATCAATCAGGTGATACTAGTGACTTGCCGCAGGTTTTATGCTTTATTTTCTCTGCTAGGAAGAATTACTCTTTGGTTACACTTGCAAACAGAACACAGAGAATAGATACCATCAATAAATTTCAAGATAAATGCCATGAAGTTGGAATGAATTTGGTAAATTTAGTGAGTGTGTGTATAGACAGTGAACCTTCCAAGACAGGAAAATAGGGAGGGCTTATTGCACAGATAAAAGAAGTATTAACAGATCCAGACTCTCATTGCTTTTCATTGTACATTGCATCAGCAAAATCTTTGTACTAGAACCACTATTTTAAGTCACACTTTGCAATAAGTGCTAAGTAGTTTTCACTATATTTATGCAGCATGGTATCATCAGTTTTGCAATCGAGTGATCAGCTACTCAGTGTGGAGTTGTCATCATTCTAAAGTGCATTGGCTATCACAGGGACAGGTGTTAGCCAAACATTGTCTCTGTGAGAATAGATAGCTAAATTTCATGAAGAATCAACAAGGTGAATTATTGAAAAAATATCTTGTTAGGAATGCACCATTTCTCTATCACGTCAGATCAAAATGACTTGAATATTTCTTGGCAAGGTAAAACGAAGCCCACATATGATATACACACTATATGTGGCAAAAAATCCAGTCACCAACACTTCTTCTTTAATAGGAAATTTCAGATGAACATTTCCCCCCACTTACCGAATATCACTGATGAGCAGGCTGATGATGTGAATCATTTGAAGAAAATGTAGCTGTTATAGACCTACTAATTAGAGAATACAATTATAGAAAGGTTCCCTGACTTTGAGAATCATGGTATCACACTCACATTAGCATTTTAGCCATACCTGTCGAAATCACTGAGGCACCTAAAGAACTACAGGTGGAATTGATTGAGCTCCCTGTAGACGACATTTTAAAGTCATTGTTTGGTGATATGAAAGATGCAACTGAAATATGGAAAAAAGCAATAGATTACACACACCTTTGGCAACATGTCCAAAGATGCTTTCCAGCTTTTCACTCACTTACTGATATGAAGCCACATTCTCCTACCTAACCCAAATCAAGGTCACTAAGGTACCATACCATGCCATTAAGATCACAAATGACTGATACCCAACTAGAAGGTTTATACCGTGAGCATAAACCTCCACGTTGCAACCAAATATTCAACTGTTTTCTTTCCAACCAAAAGCAGACACAACAATGTCATTAAATGGTTAACTTTAAAATTAACAAATAGTTTTCAATTTTTGCAATTATTAAGTACGTATTAGTTAGATTTTTACAAAATGATGTCATTTTTATCTAAGTGAAGTTTCTTGAATGTGGCCTTCTTTGATTAGAGGTAAATTAAGGTTCTTTCAACGTGCAAAATGTTCCCCACCTCTTTCTCAAGCTGTTAAGGTTTGGGCGTGTGTTTTAACGCAGCAACAGAAAAGACAGTGATTTTCCAGTCATAGCGGCTTTTTTCCATGAGAGATTTTTAAAAATCCCTTCTCATAAAAGGGATTTCCTTGCTATATCTTTTGAATTTTCCTTTTCCTGCACTGTATCTTTTCTCACAAACAGCAATCATTAAAGAAATGGTGAGAGGAATTATGGAATATCTGTGTGAAGCCCCCTGTGCTTTCTCCTTTGTTCTGTTTTGTGTCTACCAGTCTGAAGAAAGTTTCACAGCAACTTTAGTAACTTAACCCAAGCTTCTCTCCTTTCTTTTGATCTCTCTTAGCTAGGTCTATTGAGAACTGAAATTTGAATTTAATTGTTTCATTATCAATGAGATTTTCTCAGTCTATTTCAGAAGATGGGGTTTGAGATACAAAATTCTGAGCCTATTTGAGAAATCATTTTCTCAAAACGCCTGCATTTCTTCTAAAACAAACAATTTGATCATCACTTGAAAAGAAGACTTAACAAGGTTTTTAAGCAGAGTAAAAGTGATTTTACTGCAAACATTTTCTTTTCTCGATTTGAAAGAGAATCAATTGGTGACTGTTATGATCAGTCCTAGTCAGCCCTGCTCTTTGTTCTTCAATTTCCACGCTAATTGACAGATATGGAGAACTGGATGAATAGCTTTTTCAAAACATTACTTCAAATGCTGCAAGAGTGAGTTTTAGGGGAGTATTGTGACATTTCCTCTAAACTGACTTGAAAATACCAGCTTTTCCAGGAGCATTATTAAAAATACTTATTTTTATTTTAAAAATAATAGCTCCTTAATGTATTAAAATGCATCTTGCATTCATTTCTAAAGTTAATTTTTATTACACACAGTAAGCCTATACTTGAGAGTAAAATATTAAATCTGTAGTGCACAAAATAGTGAATCATAAATAAAACACTAATCTGTTAAAAAATATCTTCAGCAAAATGTATCTGGTTTACTTTAGAGAAAATGAATGACTTCAAAATCCATAGAAGTAACAGATATGTAAAGATTGTTTACATATATGAAGCAAGCATGCTCTTACTTGGAAGATGCACGTGCTAAAAAAAACCCAAAAAAACAACGGGACCAGTCCCAGAAAAGCTGGATTATAGCACTGTCTCAATTGCTATCAAATTTTATAACTTAAAAAAAAAAAAACAAACACTTTATCTCTGGATACCAGTTTCCTAATGAAGGTACATATAACCAGTTTCTTGGTGACCAGATAGATTGAAGTTTGTGAGAAAAGTTGAAAAGTTTTTATAAATATATTGAGAGTGAGAGACTTTTCTTTACATATCTTCTATCTAAACAGGGAGTCATAGTGTAAGTGTCCCTCTCCTCCATTGAGATGGAATAAAAGTGGCTGAAGCTACAGGTGCAAACGCCTTAAGAGGGACCATGAAGAAGATTATCATGTAGACGGCAGCTATGAAGTTCTAAAATGATTCACAATCCTTGATGATGTAGGTGTAGATATAGGCAAAGATAGGATTGCAGTCATAACTCAGGCTGTTTTTGTCTATCTCCATATTTGCTTGCTGCACAGAATATAAAGGGAGAAGAGGGACAATCAAGCCATTCGCTTGTAGTCAGGGCAAGTCATGTTTGTCTTCTCTGTTGTTTCCTTTTAAGATCATTCCCATTTATAATAGAGAGCAAATCATGAGCCAGTTGAAGCCTGGAGGATTCTGCAGAAAAGATAATGACATTTTCTGGTTTTGCTTCTTGCTCGTCATGGCTCCTACCCTCCTCAAATCGTGTAGGACAGCTCACGCACACGTTTAGTGCGATCTGGGTTAAATCAAAGGTACCCGTGCCATACTACGAAGTATCTGCTTGAGGGGAGAGATGGGAGCCAGGGATAATTTCCAGTGTGTAAAATGGAACTTGGTCAAGTTTCTGTGAATAATTGGAGAGATAAGAATCATTGCTTCAGGTGAACAGATGCAGGTGCTTGCCTTGACAATTGGACTTTTGTAGTTGCTGGCACGCAGTGTTCCCTGCTAATAATACATTGGCACCTTCAGACTAGTCCTGGGCAGTAAAATATGTCATAATGTGTTTTCTAATTTTGCACAGACTGAGGATTTTACACTTGGGTAACACAACCACCTGAATAGGGGCACCTGCCAACAATGTGAACTCCAAATACATTTTGTTGAAACAACTGGTATAAGGCCATGACATGTGTAAACATAAGAGTGATAAGTAGTGATCCAGAATCTATTTATAAGTTCAACAAATACTGAAAATTCTAGCATTCTTTATTTTTTCTCAGACTAGTTTAAAAGTGAATATTTTTTATGCTTCACTTCAAATGTAATAGAGTCTTAGTAAAAGTAAAATGATGATTCACACTTTTTTTAAGAGTACAAAAAAAGAAAATTACAAAACATTAACCATTTTTGTATTTATTAGATAACTTATGTACCAATGTGTATTTATAAAATTCCAATATTGAGCCATGGTTGAATTATCTTTATATACACTTAGTTGTGGAAGTAAGTCCTGGAAGCATCCAGTAAGTTTGTTAAAAGGCTGATTAGAACTCTTCTTTGGAGATTTATAAGGACCCATGTTGTCATCTCCCCCTCTTACAGAGATAGCAAGCCTTTTAATTAAAAAACACTTGATATTAAGATTTTAGTAATTTCCCAGCCTATGTGTCCTTAACTTTCACTATAGATGAAACAAAGTTCTAACTATCTAGAAAAAGTCACATATTTATATACAAGTTTTGAATAATTGATGGCTTGAATCTAAATCTATGCAAAATACAAATGACCTATGTGCAGACAAAAATACACACAAATAAAATTCTAACACCTCATTTGAAAACTATATAATATTATGAAAGAGATATATAAATGAATATAATATTTTATATATGACATATAACATTTTACATGTAGTAGTTTATAATTTATTTATAAAATTAAAGGTATAAGATATAAATATTTGTATGTTTATGACCATTAGGGAAGACAATGAGAAGTGTAAATGATTATTATCTTTGAATAATGAGGTTAGCACGGTTTTCCTTTCTACAACATTGACTATTTAAAATAATTATCTTACTTTCTAGAAGACTGATAAGGGCAACGCAGAACAGTATGTATAAAAATATAGATGAAAGTAATATATCTTATAAGCTCAGTTTTTGAATTTATGATCCCTGGATCTCATAGGATTGGCACTAAATAGAACAGTTATTCTCTTAGAATTTCATTAGCATCTTCTATCACCAACTTATGACTATTTTTTATTTTCTTCTGACTTTTCTGAGTCTATGAAAACTTCTCTTTTCATTCTTTTAAAATAAATAAATCTTAGAGTTCTTAGGACGTTATACTCCTTGATCCAAGCATACTCTTTTCAAAAGTTATTAATAGTACAGTCTCAGTCAGGTGAGGGCAGCAAAGAGCAGAGAAAAGAAAGAGTAATTTCTCTGTCCCTTGGGCGGCATAGCTGGGGAACTGTTTGAAGCAGGGCAGACTTTGACATGGGAATAACAACATCAGTCAGAGGGGTGGCAATGAACCACACGGGGAGTGTTAATCTCGTGAACATTTTGCACTGCAAAGTTTTAGAAAGCGCACAATGAACAGCAATGTGCAAATTGAGGGAAACCTGAGCGCTACCGTACACAGAAACCGAACCCGGCTAAGCAGGATAACTTTAGCAAGGCAGCCAGACACTGAGCACACCTCCAAGTGCTAGCTTATTTTATCAATGGTGCTTCAAAGTTGGTCAATACTTCTAGCTAGGCATGTCTAGCCATAGCAAAGCCCTGTATAATCAAAGGAAAGATAATGAACACTAAAAAGTACCACTTCATGCCAGCTTTCGATACAGTGTCCCCTTTAGAGCCACACAGGCTGCCTTTGAGAGTTTCAGACAAATAAGAATTGTGTTCAGATCCACAGAAAATAGAGAAAGGAGCAGTAGCTACCTATGAAAACATAACATTCGTTGCCTGCCCTCTCTTTGAAGAAAATGGAAACAAAAAACCCCCAACCCCCAGAAATCCTGCATGGCACTCGGTGTTGGCAACACACAGTAGTACTCCTGTAACACACACAGCTTCCCAGACAAAGCACAGAGACCGCCGAAGGTGTGATCTGAACGTAGGGAATCAATCTAGGCGGTTGTTCAGATAATTACTTTGTATTCTTGGGGAGTAATTTTTCTCAAATCGTGAGGGGAGGGGAAAATGTAACATTCCTCTAAGGGGAAAATTTTTAATCATTTTTAGGGCATACCTGATTTAGGGTATGTATTTAAAAAATTGCTACCCCCCAAAGACCTTGATATCTTTCTGCTATGTAGTTCACCACCCCATTTGCAAACTACAAGAGAAGTTAAGTTATAGTTAATAAGAAGAGTATATTTTATTCCCAAGCTTGAATCTGAGGATAAAGTAGATTAATTTAAAAAATCAGATATCCTAATATTAGTATTCCAAAAAGAGTAACATTTAAGAAGTAATAAAGCGTTTCCGATCATGTTCAAAATGCCTGTCAAATGTTAGTTTTAAATCTATTTACATATACTAATGTTGACAGTGTGATATTCTGTAGTAAAAAGGCAAGCTCTGTGATCAATGTTTGATGCCAACAGCTTCCAAGTGCCACCCCTTCTTCCTTTCTCCATGTTACATTCCTCAGCAAGTCAACAAGGAAGCCCCAGTGGCCCCCCATTTGCCACAGGTGGGAAGTTTAAAACATGCAAACCATGGGAGCTGCAGCCTTATTCCCAAATCACCATAAAATCTCAAGGCCAGTTCCCCTGATTTGGCCTCTAAAACCGTTTTTGAACCTGCTTGAGAACTTGCTGTTTCCCCCAGAAGACATCATTCTATGAGTAATGACCCCCACCAATGTGACCAGACATCGTCAATTCTTTGAGGGGTGGCAAATTTACGCTTTCTCTTTGAGCTGGGACATCAGCCTCTTCCTCTGGCTTAGTGCTCCTGGTTCTTGGCCTTTTGGTGTCAGACTTGGATTGACTGCACAGGCCTCTGAATCTCAGGCCTTCAGACTCAGACGGATTACATGACTTGCTTTTCCGGTTTATCAACTTACCTGTGAAAGATCCATGGGACTTCTCAAGCCTCCATTCCCTTGTGAATGAACTTCCATAACTAAGGTGACCAGACGTCCTGCTTTTGGTGGGACAGCCCCGATTTTAACAATTTATACCACATCCTGTGGCCTTTTAAAAATGTCCTGATTTTTGGAAAGAATGCAGGACAAGCTAGGGAAGGGTGGGAGAATGGGAAGGGAATATACAGTTAATGTAACTCCATTTGGGAATGATGAGGTTAATGTAACTTTATTTGGAAATGAAAAGGCTAATGTAAACTCCCTATTCACCTCCTGGGCAAGGTCCCCCAGGTGGAATTGGTATCAGAAAGATACTGGCTCCTTCCCTCGGTTCTAGGCAAGGACAATTCGCTCAGAAGGAGCCAAACTGTCTGGAACAAACAAGTAGTAGCCCTCCCCCCGAGGGTCCCTAACCATAAATAGCTCAGCCAATAGCCCCCCCCCCCAATGGTGTCCCGCTTTACCAATGTTAAAATCTGGTCACTTTACCCATAATGAACTGAAATTGATCCTACTGGTGTGTTTCTCTGGAGAACCCTGGCAAACTCATACATATATAGCTATTGTATATTCTCTTCAATAGACACATTTCATTTAGATTTTTCTAAGATATTTTAATATGTTGTGTAAATTTTATCCACAGATATAATTTTTAAGAAGAAAATTGAAATTCTCATCTGATTACATAAATTACTTATAATGTGTATGTCATTTTTAGTTGATGCATGCCTTAATATATATTCACAGGGATTCAGTGGAATGGTGTTGTGCTCTTTAAAATACACTCTTTCTTCACAAAATAGGCTGCTAAATAAGAAAGGATAACCCCCTCCAGAGAGTCCACATGTGTTTTTACTTGCAGCCTCCATGTTATTCCCTCCAAGGATGCCTATTTTGATAATAACTTTTAGAGTTGATTTTTACTTATCATTATTAACTTCATCTTTCCTGATACTTTGGTCCTTTTTTCTTAGCTTACCTGTTTTCATCCTTCTTTTTAATTTATTTACTTATTATTATTGCTTCCAAACTACATGTTCTCCTTCTCCTTTGTATGTATAATTAAGGCACTGTCTTTCTCTTTTTAGATGCAATGTCCACTTTTCTCTTCTACATTGCTTGGTTCCTTTATTGTTTAATTAATCAGATCTTATACTTTCTAGATATTGCTTTCTCCTTTAATATATGCTTTTTCTTATATGCTTAGGATTTTTAAAATGAGTATTTCTCTCTTTCTACCTGTAATCAGTATCTATTTGTTTAATATTATGAAAATACAGTTCAGTATGTTAATATAATACACAATTTATATTATCCTAAATGATAGTTAAAAGCTTGTTTAAATGGTGGCATGACTGTGCTTTGTTTACATTCTGTAAAGGCTATTTCTCTATTACTTTGACTTCATATTTGATTTTGATATTTAAATTTAATGATGATAATAGCTAGGTTGGAGAGTCAGGAAACCTTTTAAAATTTTGCAATAAATGATACTATTTATCCTAATGTATTTTATGCCAAACTATTTTAACCTAATATACAATGGCTAGATAAATTCTGTTATTTGATATACTTTGTTTCATGCAAAATAGAAAGACCACATCCTCACAGAAAGCTATTGTGAAATCATAAAGCCAGATCATATTCTATTTTAAATTTTATAGTGATTGCTAAGTTATAATACTTAAAAACCCAGCAAATTTAGTTTTGAATACAATAAAACCTACATATTTAAACAGATCTAATTAGAAAAATTTACATAAGTGTTGAATAATTTGGGATATTTGATAAAATAAGAAATGGTAGCAATGATATTGGCCAATCTGTTACTTCAGAGAAATAAATAATTCCATATGCATGTTACCGGGAAAATATTTAAACTGAACTCACTTTTTATTTTTTAATTTAAAATGTTATTACTAAAATGAATACAAACAGATTCAAAATATGCTATTAAAATGTACAGTTATAAATATTCTGCTTGATGAAAATAACAATAGCAATTATATCAAGGTGAAAAAGAAGAATGAATTCAACTGAAATATCTGTTAGATGTCAATAAAATTATTAAAGATTGAAGTGCTATACACTTTATTAGAGCAAATGAAGAACACAGCAACTAAAAGAATATATAAAAGAGCTTGACTTATTTACTGATTTTCCAGGGGGAAACCAGAGAGCAGACACTCTTCTCTGATTTAGTTAACTCCTGATTGACATGAAAGATGAAACAAAGAGAATAAATAAAAACAGTCATACTCTACAGTAAAACTTTATTTCATGAAAAATAATGACTTTCAGTCATGTCTTCATCACTTTATAATATCAGTATTTCCGAAACTTTTTCAGAAGTCTAACTTGTCATCTTTTTTAGAAGACTTTTATGACTTAAGTATATCATTTTGATCTGTGGTTGAGGAAGTCATAAGTGATGAAATGCTCTTTAAAATACACTCTTACCAAATAAGCTGCTATGTTAGAAGAGAATGAACCTTACTGGACATATGGGTAAATAATAGCTCAGGGGCCAAACCTTTAACAGGCCTATATGTAACAATTATACACTTAAATTAATTAGCTATGTATTCATATTGCATGTCTGCACTTCAATGAATTACTGGTTATTTGTTATTCTATATTTTTGGTGGATTTTGTGTCTACTAAGCAAAAATCATACTGTCCTGTTCTTTTATAAACAATGTAGGAAGAATTTTGCCTCCCACTGGGTAGGAAATCACTAGTCTACCAGGAGGTGATTTTACTACCCTTTGCATACATAGGATTAGAAAAAGGTTAAAATAACATGCATGTTTTCCTCATCTCAGTTTACAAATAAAAAAGTATGATGCCTTTCCTATTCTTAAATTGTATGTTTCCATAAACAATTAAAGTAACTTAACAGTAATTTGTGCACAAATATTTTATGATTAATACAAGGAAAATAATCATTTATATGTATGTGTGCGTGCATCTGTGTGTGAAAAAAATTAAGCTCAATTTCAAACAAATTCTAACACATAAACACTATCATTGTGATAATTCATTTAATAAATCTGTACAAGGTTCCTTAGTCCCTCATACATGCTTTTCACTTTATTCAAATAAGCATATAAAAACATTCTCTTCTGAAAATAAGAAAAGTTGACAAATACTGCTTTAGAAAAAAGTTAACCAATACTGCTTTAGAAAAAAAATTCAAAATTCATCACAAAGGAAATAGATTATTGACAAGAAATTTGAAGTGCATGTGCCATTAGTCTTCATAGTAGAAATACTATTTTCCATATTCATTTATTTACAAAAAGAAAATACCACTTAAAAATCCAGGAGGTATGTGTACATTACTGAGGTTAATAACAAAAGAGGAGGACAATAATTAGAAAAATATCACATCTGAGAATAATTCATAAAATAAGGAAATTTAGGTATCTGGACTCATCAGAGAGAAAATATTTATAGTGTTTCTTCCAAACATATTGAATTATTTGCTTAAAATGCAAACATATGGATTAATATGCTGGCACAGTTAACAGAGGGAAAATCTAAATCCTTTCCTGGAATGGGGCTGCCAGTGCACATTGATGCCCCCAATCTACACATTGGAGATCCCAGCACCTTTCAAATAGTGTCCTTTTGAACTCAAATCCATTATGCCTTAACCCATTAGGGACTTCTACTTTGGGAGCCCAGGTAATTTTGCCATCTTGAAATTGTTGAAATCCTTGACCACAGTAGAAATTATCAGACCATATATTAATTTTTTTTTATACTTGCTTCACTCTTCTATTTGCTTTTCCCTAATTCAATCTTCCCAGCCTTCAAGGCTTGCCTGTGGGTGCATTGGTATCCCTATGTTAGCTAAAATAAAATCCTTATGTATTTTCAGCATCTTTTCAGAATGGGCAGAGTATGATCTGGCTCCAAAAAACCCCTTTCCCACCAACAAACCTATTAAGTGGTTGCTACCTGATCTTCAAAATTTCATTAGCTTTGGATGAGATGAGAAATGAGATATGGTTCCAACTTTCTCTAAATTCCATTTCAAGACCAGAGTGAAACTAATTCTATCTGCCTATTCTATGTCCTTTCTAATCTTCTTCCATTCATTGGCCAATATTGTAATCACACATTCTCATTGGTTGACTACTTTGGAAATCTAACTCAAAGTATTTTGTCCTCTCAAATACCATTCAAAATTAAACTTCCACAAATTTATGCCATTTATATTCTCTAACTTTACTGACAGTGTTTACTCTGCCAATTCAATTGGTTTCCACCCTGACTTATTTTCAAAATACTTTTTATGAAGGCTGGGATAAATTGCAAATATCTTTGCTAAACCTTAAGTTAGTTGAGATGATTTGATTCCTGAAACTTGCATATCTCTTTAGCTACTATGTAAAGTTTGGCATTCTCTAGCAAATTCTCTGCCTTAGCTTTATTGAATTGCATTAAGTTCTATGCAAAAAACTCAGGCTTTTAACACAGGATTCTCACTCTCCAAGGAATGATTTCCTCTCTCTAACACAATTACCTGCTACTTGATCATCTCCTAATCCTCATTCATGTCAAGTTGAAATGTCATTCTGTGTCATTTCTCCATAAATTGTCTAGACAGAGTAGTTGCTTTGTTCTCTGGGTAGCATATGTATTTCACTATCATAGATTTTTTTTCACTAAATTACTTTTTCACATGTATTTTTCACTTATTAGGTTGCATGTTCTTTTAAACTATGTTCTATTTTATCTAACATTGTAATTCTATTCAGTTTCAAAGTGATTTACATATCACCTATGTTGATTCTAAATATGTTAATGTGCAGTAGGAAAAATAAATAATAATAGTTGGTGCATATTGATTTCCTCTGGATACATCAGCTAACTAAGTCTTCACCATAATGCCTCCATTCCACTATGCAGAGCAGGAGCTCTCTATTTGTACTTTTGTTTACAGATTAGTAAATTAAGGTCCTATGATGTTAGGAGGTAGGTGCTTGTTACACAGGATTTAGTGTTGCAAGAAAGGTTTGAATCTAATTGCTGAGAATCAAAATCCAACAATAATGCATTAATATGAACTAAATTTTCTTCTCAATATGTGCGTGAGTCACGCAATTACTCAGAAATAAGAAGAGGTATACAGAAACACTACCATTGTCAGAGTGAACACTTTGAACAGGTGTGCCTTGACTTTAAGTACTTCATGAGATTGTGGCTTCAATTAGGAAAAATATAATTGTAAGTATTGGAGACACAAAGGTTTAATAGCTCATAAAAGTAAAAAGAAATATGTTTTGTGTGAAAGAAGAAGGTGGGGCCAAGAGGGCAGATGAGCAGCAATGTACACACCCTACTCTTAAGGAGAGGATCAAAAGTTGCAAGTTGATGCTCACATATGATGGACCTTCTTGGAGAGTATTGTAAGTTATTAAATAATCAATGGGAGACACACGTAGTAAAGGTAAAGAAGATGAGGTGATCCACTTAGAAGATTGGACAGTACTTGAGAGAGGCATCTGCATATGAGAAAGAATAAAATTAGAGAATCCAAGGACTCCATGCTCTCTCCACAGACAGGATTCAGACTGTGAGGGGAGACTCCAGCACTGAAGGCCTCTAGAGTGATCAGGGAGTTGCTTGGAGATTGCATAGTAATACTGTACTGGAAAGCAAGCCCTGGCTTCCATTCCTGGGCCACTGCATCTAATGCCATTCTGAGATTTGGGGTCCAAAATGTCTAGTTTCATAGGCTTCTGCTTTGCTGCAACTACCTTTGCATCATCCCCGCCAGGACAGAGAAGGAGAAGGGAGAGAAGATACTCTCTCATATTCCATGACTAGGAGCCAAGGGCCTTATCCATGAGGGACTCAAAAAGAGCAGGAACTACCAAAGCCATCTGAGAATGCTAGCACGTAACTGCCTCAGTAGATTTACACTGGGAAAGAGTCCCCAGTGCCCCGTGGTCTGGCATTGTGGCCCCACCCCTGCAGCTTGCATAGTCATCCCTACCCCCATCATTCCACCCCTCAGCTCCAATGCGCCTGGTCAGACAAGCAGCAGTGGTCCAATGCTCCACCATGGATTCACTATGTACATACCATAATTACACCTGCATGTGAGTGGATTGAACCCTTGCAGTCTTGACACCAATCACCACTGCCTAGATAACTTTGCCTGGCTCCCACTGCCACTACCCTGGGAAGAATCAAGCAGAGCAATGTCCTTCAATGTCTGCTTACATAAGAGACAGAATCACTTAGTCCTCCACATGATCTTCCAACAGCTATCTGAGGAATACTCCACCACTTTTATGAAGATCCTCCAGTACTGGCTTGGACAATGACAATTGCAGGGGACTGGGACAATGAGAACAACTGAATCACAAGCTATGAGTGTACCTGGCCCTCTCCTGCTGAGTCTGTCTTCCAGAGTCAGACACAAAAGCTTCATCTAGGGACTCATCTTTCTTCTCACTAAGTAGAAGGGTTTGCAGCAAAGTTGAATAGGTGAAGCAAAAATCTATGTGCTCTTGTTACTAGAACTTCTTCTTCAGTAGCTACTTGGTCTTGGGGATTGGAAGAATGAATCCACAGACCACAGTGGTAAGATAGGATTTATTTTACAGAAAAAATACAGAAAAAGCACCAGAGCTTGTGGCAGAGGGAAAAACCCAAGTTGGAAAAAATCTCTCCCCTGGGTTCTTTGTCTAAGGGCATATAGACAAAAAAGGAATGGATACAAACCCTTCTATTCTGGCAAATGTCAGTGCATTCCCCTCATGAAATTTCCCAGGCCTAAGAAATGAGGGTTCTCCCTTTTAGTGCTGAATGGGGAATACTGTGCTGGAACCATTCCCAGCCCCAGAAGATGTGTGCACCACCCAGAGGGCTGCCTCAGATTGGCAGTACTGCACCCTGAAATAAGGGGAAAATAAAGGTGGCTCAGGCAGCAGTGTGGGCTGTGTCCTGGTCTCCCTCAGCTAACTAGGGACCTGCAGCTTTCGTGGTGCTTGCCCCTCTACATGCACTTGGCTCTCCAGCCCTTGCCTCCTTCCGTTTTGATGCACCAACACCTTCCAGAGCTGATGCAGAAGGCACAGCAAGTCCTCTGGCTGCCCAGCACAGCCTGAGCCAGGGCACCACCAGTGATACCCACCCTGTATCACTCTGAGCTGAGAGAAGAGGATTCAAATAAGAAGAAACCAACAATAGAACTCTGGAAACATGGAAAGAAAGAAAAGCTAGCTCAACAGCCCCAAAGGATCCCAATATATCAACAATAATGGACTCCAACCAAAAATAAATTACCAAAATGGCCTATATACTTGCCACATTCAGAATATGGATGGCAAACAAAATGAACAGTTTGAGGAGAAATTGAAAACCAACTAAAAGAAGCTAAAAAAAAAAAAAATTCCTTTTCAGGACATGAATGAAAAAAAAAAAAGTCCCTAAAGAGCTAAACAACACAAAGGATATAGTCGAACTTAAAAAAATGAAGAATTTAGAAAATTTCAAAATATAGCAGAAAACTTCAATAATAACAGTCTAACCAAAGCAGAAGTAAGAATTTGAAGACAAAGGTTTCAAGCTAACTTAGTTAAACATGCAAAGAAAATCAAAGAAAGAACAATTATTCAGAGAAATATAGGACTTTGTAAAGTGAGACTACATATGAATTAAAGTTATCTATGATGGATAAGAAAGAAAAATAAAAAAGCATGGAAGACCTATTTAAGGGGATTATTAAGGAAAACTTTCCTGGTATCACCAGAGATTTGGATCTAAATACGAAATGGTCATTGAACACTGAGAAGATTCAGAAAAAATAGGACATCTCTAAAACACATAGTCATCAACCTGGCCAAAGTCAAAATGAAGGAGAAAATTGTACAAGGTGCAATATAAAAGCAAAAACTAACCTACAAAAATCAATCAAGCTAACAGCAAATACTTTATCAGAGACCTCACAAGCCAGAAGGTAGTGGAACTCCATTTTTAGTCATCATAAAAAGAACAACTACTAGCCAAGAATTTTGTATTCTGCAAACCAAGTTTCATAAATGATGGAGAAATAGTGTATTTGTAGTCAAGAAAACACTAAGGTAATTTGTCATTAGTTAATCTCCCATACAGGAAATGATCATTAAGTGCACAACACATGCAATAGCACAAGATATTCTACAAGTGTAAAAACACCTGAAAGTAAAGGCCATAGTTCTTATAAACCAATAGCATAAGAAGAAAAATAAAGTATTATTCAACACAATAAATAGCAGTATCCCACATTAACCTGTATTTACACTGAATGTGAATGGAAACCCAAGTGAGTAGGTGTAGATATTCTCAAAGTAGATAAAATAGACTTGAAATTAATAATAGTAGAAAAGAAAAATATGGTCATTATATAATGTTAAAGGGAGCAGTTCAATACAAAGACATAGCCACATAGTCCTAATTATACATGTATCTAATATAGGAGCTCTCAGATTCAAAAAATGAATTCTACTATATGCAGTAAGAGTAGCATCATAATTGCCAAGGAAATCAACATTCTACTGACATAACTGAACAGATAAATGAAGCATAAAGTTAGTAAGAAAAGTTTGACTTAAATGAGATTCTAGAATAAAAGGACCTAACAGATATTTACAGAGCATTCCACTCCCAACCTACAGAATATATGTTATTCTTCTCAGGCTATGGGAAATATTCCAAGATTGGTCATATCTTATGCAACAGAACCAGCCATAGAAAATTAAAAAAAATTGTAATTATACCACGTATTTTCTCACACCAAAGAGGAATAAAAGTAGAAAGTGATTTTTTTTTTTTTTTTTGCAGTTTTTTGGCCAGGGCTGGCTTTGAACCTGCCACCTCCCGCATATGGGGTTGGCGGTCCACCCCTTTGAGCCCCAGGCACTGCCCAGAAAGCAATTATTTTTATTGTTTAGGATTCACTGATGGTACAAAGAATTAGGTTACACTGATTTCATTTGTTAGGTAAAGTCCCTCTTATAATGGTGTCTCATCCCCAAGAGGTATGCCATATACTGTGACCACCCCTTCCCCCCCCCAGCTCCCTCAATTTCCTAACCCCCATCTTGTATTAGATCATCTCTTGCCTTCATATTAAAATTGGGTACATTGGATTCTTGCTTCTCCATTCTTATGATGCTTAGAAAACAATTTTAAGAGGAACTCTCAAATCTATATAAAATCATTAACCTGTCACTAAATGATCCTGAGTCGATGATGAAATTGAGATGGAAACAAAACTTTCCTCAAACTAAATGACAAAAAGTAGACAAGCTATTGAAATATACATAATGCAGCAAAGGCAGAACTAAGGGGTAAATTTATATTCTTAAATGCTTACGTCATAAAGAAAGAAATGTCAAAAACCAACAACCTAATGTCACATCTCAAAAAAATGAAAGAAAAACCCCAAGCAAAACCCAAACCCAGAAAAAGAAAAGAAATAACAAGGTAAAAGCAAAACTAAATGAACTGGAAACCAAAAAAACAACAACAACAACAACAACAAAAAAAAAAAACACAAAGAAAAAAATGAAAAAAGTTGTTTTTTAAAGAGATAGGCAAAATTAATAGACCACTATCTATTTTCCTCACCATAAATAGATGAGAAAGGTCTCAAATGCCCTAAATCACAAAAGAAAAGTGGGGACATTACAACTGAGAAAACAGAAGTACAAAATTTCATCTATTAATGCTATCAAAACCTCTACATGCACAAGTTAGAAAACCAGGAAATGTATGAAATCCTATGAACTGACAACCTCCCAAGCTAGAATAATGAGGAAACAAGAGCACTGAACAGACCAATAGTCAACAGTGAGATTGAAACAGCAATAAAATATCTCCCAAATACAACAAGCACAGGATTAGATGGACTCACAGATGAATTCTACCAGACCTATAAAGAATTGACACCCATCCTACATAAAGTAGGAAAGAGTACAACAAAAATGAAATCTATAGACCCATATCCCTTAACAACATAGTGGCAAAAATTCTCAACAAAAGGCTAGCAAATCAAATTCAACAGCACATCAAAAGGATAATTCATCACAATCAAGTGGGTTTTATCCCAAGCATGAAAGGATGTTCAATTAGACAAATTTATAAATGTGATTTACGACATAAACATAAGCAAAAGCAAAGACCATATGATCATCTCAACATATACAGAAAAAGCATTTGATAAACTCCAGAACACTTTCATGGTAAAATCTTCAATTAGGTGTAGTAGGAATTTACTTCAAAATTACAAAAGCCACTTATGATGAAATTTGAGAGAATTCCCCTTAAGAATTTAAGTAAGACAAGGGTGCCTTCTGTCACCACTAATATTTAACATAAAACTGAAGGTTTCAGCCAGAGCAATCAGGCAAGAGAAAGTATATGGGCCTCTTGCCCTGCTCACTGAGCCACAGGCGCTGCCCTGGAGAACTATTTTAGACAATGACCTAGGGAAAGAATTTATGACTAAGACACCAAATGCAAACATAGCAACAACAAATAAAAAAGAAATTTTACTTAATTAAATTAAAAACTTCACAGCAAAGGAAAGAATCGAGAAAGTGAATATAAACCTAAAAATGGGAGAAAATACTTGCCAACTATCCACGTAACAAAGGACTAGTATTTAGAACTTACAAAGAATTCAAACAAATCATCAAGAAAAACCAAGCAATCTCATTAAAAAGTGCACAAAATACATGAACAGAAGTTTTTCTGAAGAAAATAGACCAATTACTATGAATCATATGAAAAAATACTCAACATCACTAATCTTGAGGGAAACGAAAATTAAAACTGCAATGAAATATACTTCTTCAGCTCACAGAATGGCCATTTTTAAAAAGTCAAAAAATAATGAATGCTAGTGAGTATGAGGAGAGAAAGAAATGCTTGTGAACTGTTTGTTGGACTGAAATTTAGTATAACCTTTACAGAAAGCAGTTTGGAGAGTCCTAAAAGAAGTAAAAATAGTTCTGTCATTCAATATTATCTATTCTAGGGAAATGAAGTAATTTTATCAAAAGCACATACTTGCACTTGGGTGTTTATTGCAGCCTGATTTGTGATTGCAAAGATGTGAAATCAACTGAAATGTCCTTTAATTCATCAGTGGATAAAGAAAATATGGTATATATATGTTATGGAGTACTACTCAGCCATCAAAAGGAATGAAATAATGTCATTTGCAGCAACTTGGATGGAACTGGAAACTGTTATCCTAAATTAAGTATCTCAGAAATGGAAACTCAACACCATATAGCTTCACTAACAAGTGGATACTAATAGATGGGTACACACAGGGACAAAGCAATAAGATGAGACATGAAGAAGGGGGCAGTGTAGGGGAAATTATGCCCATTGGAGGAAATAAATACTCTTCTGGTGATGGGCACATACGAAGTCATGACTCAAGCATTGTACAAGACATTAATGTAACAAAACACTTATACCCTCTTGAAAGTTAATACCTTGAAATTTAAAATATTTAGAAAAAGAAAATGCTTTATATAGTATACACACACACACACAGTGAAATATTACTCAACCATAAGAAGGAATGAAATAATGTTTTTTGCTCCAACTTGGAAAGAACTAGAGGCACACATTATTCTAAGTGACACATCTTAGAAATGAAATAATAAAAATCATGTGTTCTCACTATGAAGTGGGAGCTAAATGATGGGTACATACAGGCACAGAGGGATTTAAAGGCATTGGAAACCAAGAAGGTGGGTCGTTAGGAAAGATCTGAATGATGAAAACATACCTATCATGTACAAAGAATACTAGTCTGGTGATGGGTACTCTAAAAGTCTGACTTTAGCATTCATTATACAATGTATCCATGTAAGAAAAATACTTGTACCTCCTCTTAATATTTTGAAAGAAAAAAAGAAAAAGATCAGATATAGGAAGTCAAATTTTATTTCACAAAATTATCAGACACTAGGTATTTTCTCTGAATTTTTTTTGTTTGTTTGTTTGATATACTTTCTTTTCACTTTTCATAGCCCCTGTTTCCAGGGTGCATCACTTGTTTAATTTGCTATAGATACAGTCAGGGAGAGCAAAGTGAAAACTGCCTTTTAATGAATAGCTGCTGTGTCCCTTCTATGCCTTGTCTGTAACTATATCCAGTTGGGAGATCTTATGAGAAACCTTACATGCTCTGCTTCAGAAGGTTTTATGAGTTTTCTTCCAGTTTTTTAAATTCATAATTAGTAAGTTAATGAACCCAATGTATTTGAGGGAAGCTCATATCATTTAACTCTATACATAATCATCATCCCTTTGAAAATATCACTGTATGTCATGTTGTAGTGGAGTTGGGTAAATCATGTGCGCTTTTTTCAAAGAATTTCTAATGTAGTAAAAAAGGAAAAGTTGACGATAACTACGTCAATCAAGTCAGACACCAATTAATCCATATGAAATAGTGGCAAATGTGCTCAGTAGCACAGCACAGGATGAATTAGCCATCATGATAAACTTTTGTCACCCACTGGTGTCATACGGTTGCTTGCAATTTAACAGATTATCCTTTTTTTCTATTCACTTTTAGCCATTGTATTTGGAAATGTCTTTCAAATAAAGTAACTACACACTGGTACATTCTCTACCTTGCTGAGCCTCCTCACTGATTCACATTATTGAGGGCAGATGTTACACACACTTAGTTTCACCATTTTGACATTTTTGCCTTACTTAATGTTCATCCATTAGCTTGCATCCCATTAGCTCTGCATCACAGAACTGATCACGGAACTCTGTGAGGTTATTTTTTCACTTCAAATTCTTTTCTTGGTCGTCACATTCACCTCAATAAAGACTCAATCTTAATTGCAGCATTTTAGATTTAGGAAGAACCATGAAATGTTACTTTGACCGGCTTTTTATTTTACAAGTTAGGAAACAGAGACCCAGTGATTTATCTGAAACTCTAAATTAATTTTTCAATTTATTAGTTCATTGTATTTCCATGCTCTATAAAGAGTCTATCTTCTGGCTTGTCCAGTCAATGAACTCAAAATTTGAATTTAGGAAAACTGTAAGTGAAAACTATATCATGCATATTATAATTATTTCTTGCTTTCATAGTCCAAATAAGAGAATTGGCATCATAAAAATTTAGGATTTACAGAGGTTTATTACTAAACAATATTTTTTCTTAGTAAAATGTTATTGAGTTTACTTTAATGTTTTTGAATTTTTAATTAATATGAGTACATAATAGTTGTATATATTTATAGAGTACATGTATTATTTTGATAGAGGCATACAGTGTAATGATAAAATCATAATAATAGGGGGATCCACCACCTCAAGCATTTCATTTATAATTTCTTTGTGTTAGTAGCACTCCAATTCCACTGTTTTAATTATTCTCAAATATATCATAAATTACTGTTCATTATAATCACCCTATCATGCTACCAAACAGTGGATCTTTCTCCTGGCTAACTATATTAATGTACACATTAACCTTCCTCCCTTTATCCCGCTCTCCCCATACCCTCCCAGCTATGGGTAACACCATTCTATTATCTGTTGCCATGAGTTCAATTTGCTTTACTGTCTTTCTGTGTCTGGTTTATTTCACTTACAAAATGTTCTACAATTCTATCCCTTTTGCAAATGTTCTGTTTATGGCTGAATAATATTTCTTTGTTTATATGTACCACATTTTCTTTCCATTTATCCTTTGATGGGCATTTAGGTTGATTCTGTATCTTGCTTGTCAATAGAACTAAAATAAACATGACAGTACAGATTTCCTTTCCCTTGACTATGTGCCCAATAGTGAAATTTGTGGATTGTATGATAGTTCTATTTAAGTTTTCTGCAGAACTTCTATAGTGTTCTATATAGGACCAGTAATAATTAACTTTCCCACCAACGATGTATGAGGGTTCTCTTTTCTCCACATCCTTACCAGCATTTGTTATTTCCCTCTTGGATAAAAGTCATTTTAATTGGGATAAAATGTTATTTCATTATAGTTTTGATTTGTGTTTTTCTGATGGTTAGATATGTTTCACATTTTTTTCATAAAGCTGTTGAATTATGTGTATGTTTCTTTTAAATAATGTCTTTTTGTGTCTTTTGCCTATTTTAAAATATCAGTGTATTTATTTAGGAGGTATAGGTGCAGTTTTGTTACATGGATACGTTGTATGATGGGGAGGTCTGAAATTTTAGTGTCTCCATCGCTTGATTGGTGTTCATTGTATCCCAGGGATAAATTTTCCCCCCTCACTCCTCTCCCGCAGTCCTGCCTTTGGAATCTCCGAACCTCTATTATTTCACTCTATCTGACCCTGTGTACCCATAGTTTTGTACCTGCTTATAAGTGAGAACGTGTCGAATTTGATTTCCCATCCCATTTTTAAATTGGTGCTTTTTCTATTGAGTTTCATAGATGGAATATATTTTGAGTTTTAAACCCCTGTCACATCAATAGCTTGCTAATATTTTCTCCCATTCTTCACTTTTTTTATTGTTTTCTTTGTTATCAAGCCTTTTAGATTGCTGTGATTCCATTTGTTCATTTTTACTTTGTTTGTTTGTGTTTTGAAGTCTTATTCAAGAAATCTTTACCCAGAACTATGTTCTGGAATATTTGCCCCTAGGTACACTTCTAGTTTCATAGTACCAGGTTTTATATTTAAGTTTTTAATCCATTTTTATTTGATCTTTATATGTGTCAAGAAATTGGGGTCTATCTTCCTTCTTCTGCATATATGTGATCCAACATCTGGTTTTCCCAGCAACATTTATCAAAGAGACTGTCTTTTCCTCTTTTCTTTAGTGTATGTTCTTGGCAAAAATGTCAAAAATAAGTTGACTCTAAATGAGTAAATTTATCTCCAGGTTACCCATTTTGTTCCACTTATCTTTATGTCTATTTTTACACCAGTTCCATGCTGTCCGGTTACTAAAGCCTTGTAATATAATTTGTGTTTAGGTAATATGATTCCTCCAGCTTTGTTCTTTTTGCT
>NW_003852564.1:3805699-3809320 GCF_000181295.1 Otolemur garnettii
TTTTTTTTGCTATTCTGAATCTTTTGAGTTTTATATAAATTTTATTATTTATTTTATATTTTGTGAAGAATATTACTTGTATTTTGATAAGGATTACATTGAATCTGTAGATTGCTTTAAGCAATATTTTTTCTTTTGATATATAAACAAGAAGTACCTTTCCAATTTTTCTTTCCTCTTTAATATCTTTCATTTATGTTTTTAAGTTTTCTCTGTAAGGATCTTTCACTTCTTTGGTTAAGTTTACCCCTAGGTACTTTATTTTATTTGGACTATGTTGTAAATATAATTTTTGGTTTCTTTTTTAATTGTTTCTTACTAGCATATAGGAATGCTACTAATTTTTGTAGGTTGATTTTGCATCTTGAAACTTTACTGACTTTATTCAACAGTTCTGATAGCTTTTGGAGGAGTCTCTAAGTCTTTCCACATATAACATTATGTCATCTGCAAAGTAGGATAATTTGGCTTCTTTCCTTTCAGTTTGAATGTCCTGCATTTCTTTCTCTTGTCCAATTGCTCTGACTAGGGCTTCTAGTGTCATGTTGAATAAAAATTGTGAAAACGGACATCCTTGTCTTGTTCAAGATCCTAGAGGAAAGGCTTTCCATTTTTCCCAGGTCTATATTATAAAACTGTGGGATTCCACGTATGGCATTTGTTGTATTTAAGTATGTTCCTTCTACCCACAGTTTGGAGAGATTTTACATGAAGGAATATTGATATTTATTGAATGCCTTTTAAAAAATCTATTGAAAAGATAATATGTTTTTGTCCTACAATCTATTGATGGATGTACTACATTTTAAAAATTTTTGTATGTTGAACCATCCTTGCATTGATCCCTAGAATGAATCCCCCTTGATCATAACAAAAGTCGGTTTTCATGTGTTGCTGGAATCAATTTGCTAGTATTGTGTTGAGGATTTTTGTATCTATGCTTATCAAAGATATTGAACTATAGTTTTCTTTTCATGTGTCTTTGTCTAGTTTTTGTGACAGGACATAATACTGCCCTCATAGAATGTGTTTAGAAGTATTTTATCCCCCTTGGTTTTTTGGAATAGTTTGGGTAGGTCTGGTATTAATTCTTTAAGTGCTTGGTAGAATTCAGGAGTGAAACCTTCAGACTCTGGGCTTTTCTTTGATGAGAGACTTTTATCACTACCTTCTTCTTATTACTTGTTTTTAATCTATTCAAGTTTGGATTTCTTCATGGTTCAATGATGGTGGGGTGTTTGTATCTGGAAATTCATCACCTTCTTCTACATTTTCCAATTAATTAGCATACATTTCCTTATATTAGTCTATAATGATCCTTTTAATTTCTAAATGATACATCTCTCAAGTCTAGCTTATTCTTGATAAGAGAGATACTATTTTACAATCATACATGAAATAATTGCTGAATTTATTCATTAGGGTACTAAGGTAGATAATTTCTTCTGTCTATTTCTGGAAATAGAAAGAATGTAGCCCAAATTTCTATACAAATTTAAGTTAGTTTTGTATTTCTTTTTACTGAATCCTTTAGTAAAGGATCCAATTATGATAATATTACCCTTAGGGACAAAATAATTTAAATATAGTAAATTATCCCCTAGAATTAGAGCAATAAATGTATTTTATTTCATTTAGCATAAATAAATTTTTAAAAGATCTAAGAAATGATTTATATATTTTTCAATTCAGCTATATTATTTCTCCCTATCAGATAGTTTAAAACAATATTAACAAAGTTTTATATATATATACATATATTCACATACACAAACACACACACACACATACCTTACACACATTGGTAAAGGGGATCAAGTACTCAAATGGAACTTTAAAAACTTTGGATCTAGTTCTTTATTTTGAGACAGAGTCTCACTATGTCGTGGAGTACTGTGGCGTTGCAGCTCACAGCAACTCTTGGGCTTAAGCAATTCTCTTGCCTCAGCCTCCCAAGTAGCTGGAATGACAGGTGTTGGCCACAACATCTGTCTATTTTTTTGTTGCGGTCGTTATTGTTGTTCAGCAGGCCCAGCCATGTTTGAATCCACTGGCCCTGGTGTATGTGGCTGCTACCCTAACCACTGAGACATGGGCACCAAGCCTGGATCTAGTACGTTCTATAACTAACTAATGTGACCTTTATAGATATCACTTTCTTTATTTGGTAATTAATAGGCTTAGGCAAAAAAAATTACCTTTTCACAGGTAATTTTTAACAATTACTTTTTCACAGGTAATTTTTAACATGAATAACCATAATCAAAAACTTCTATGACCTCCTATAATAAAGTTATTTCTAGAAGAATGAAGAGGAATGAATTGTGCTTCTGCTATTTAAGGTCTGTTGCTATTGCAGAGGAATGAGGAAGAACTGCCACACCCGGGAAGCTGGCACAAGCTGGCTGTTCAAAAGCTGGCAGCCACATGTCATGTTTTAGTAGTATATCTTCAATGTTCTGAAATTCAGTTTCATTAGTAGATTGAAGATAACAAGTCTCTGTGGAGTCTACTTTAATAATCAAACATACATGGTATTGCTGTATGAATCAAGAGACAATTAATCTAGACCGAAAATATAAACAATAAATTGATCATGACTTTCAATTTAATTGATCCACCCAATTCTCCTATTTACATGGGAAACTGAGACCCAAAACTGCTTGTTGACATGGAAGAAGAGCAGTTGAATTAGGCATATTTTTAAAGATATTCAATTACACAGTGAATCAACATTTTTTTTTTAGGAATTATAGATCTTAAAATAGCTGGTACACAAAATCTTTGTTCCCGACTTTGAGAGGTAAGGAAACTATGGCAGAATACAGGTTGAAATCTTAGCTGAGCTGAGTAGTATCCTATTGGTTTAGGGATTTAAATTGTAACTCAAGCTTGTTTTATCACGGTTGACCAGCAATACACTTTGTCAGCCACACTTTAGATAGCCCTAGAAATAGCTCTCTCACATGAAGCAATGGAAACACAATGATAGTCATTTACAATACCATACCTGTTTTTCTTCACCTGGTAACAGAGTGCTTGAAATTATTAGTAATAATATTTTACCATTACATTTCCACAATATTATCACTTTGCTTATCTCAAATTTTTTAATTCCCAATAGCAGGTGCTGTTAGTACCATTACATATCTCCTTCCATGATTGTTTCCTCAAATCTCAACCCTCCAGCATCCACAGCTTTTTACACAAGGGCTTCCTGTGTGCACCAAAAACCTCTCTGCCAGTGTGCACTGGGAGAGACACACAGGCTGAAAATGCCTTCTGAGAAGTCGATGGGAAAATCATCAGCTGAACCCTCATATCGATAATTTTTGGGCCCTTCATTTAAAAAGTTTCCCAAAATTTTCTAGCAAGATTGAGATCCATTTGCCCACAGTGGTATCTTCCTTGAAGTCTTTTGGCCTTTATGGGGTTCCTCCCTTTTCATTTCATTTATGATCCTACAGGTGTTTACGAATCACTTCCCAAGTAATTCTTCTGCATCCCATTATTTTTCTCACAGTCTACCCCTGGGAGAACCAAAATCATGAAACTCATCCATTCACAAATGACCTATTCGAGTCGAGTCTTGTCTTGTCTTGTCTTGTCTTGTCTTGTCTT
>NW_003852564.1:3809340-3816518 GCF_000181295.1 Otolemur garnettii
TTTCTTTCTTTCTTTCTTTCTTTCTTTCTTTCTTTCTTTCTTTCTTTCTTTCTTTCCTCTCTCTCTTTTGTTTTTATTTGCTTGTTTTTTGAGACAGAGTCTCACTCTGTCATCTTGGATAGAGGCTATAGCATTTTAATTCATAGCAACCTCTCAAACTCTTGGCTCAAGAGATCCTCTTGGCTCAGCCTCCCAAATAGCTGGAGCCTGCCATAACACCTAGATAGTTTTTTCTATTTTTAGTAGTGACAGGATCTCACTCTTGCTCAGGCTAGTATGTAAGTCTGGAGCTCAGGCTATCACCCACATTAGCTTCACAAAGTGCTAGGATTACAGGCATGAGCTGCCATGCCCAGGCTCTATTGAATGATTTCTATCAATGGAAATCATTTCTATCTATTATCAATGGATAATTTCATTTCTTTTTTTAATATAAAGAGTTACTGTTCAAAGTTCTACATGATGTGTTTTAATATGTAGTAGCTTTAAAGTCTAATTTAAGTAAACCACAAGGTTCCAAATGGCCACTTCACATTAGATTTAGATAATATTCCCGTAGAGACTTGAAAAGCAAATTACTAGAAACCAGTAGTAATAAAATTGAGAGTTCACAGACAAATTAAGATGAGCAATGTTTAAAGATGTATATACATCTAGGCATATGCATGCATTTGGGGGACAAGTTATAGTTCTGACTACAGTAGGAAGAATATACTGTGAAGTTTTTAAATACATTTGAAATGTGAAGAAAGCATATTGCTAGAACTATGAACCACAAGCCTGAGAGTAAAGCAACCTATTTGTAATAGAGTACTATTGATGAATTTTACAATATAGAAGTATCATATTTTAAATCATGCTGTAGTCTTAGTACATAAATCTAGTAGCAGCAAATAGCATCAGCATGACTGTAAGAAGAGAGTCTTAGCAAAGTATCACAGGAATGGAAGAAAAAGTATCCAATGTACACGCCCCTATTATGAAACTAATTTAAACCTTTTTATATGAAAGCTAGAACCTAATAACAACCTAAGGATATGGGGAGGGTGGAGGGAGGGGGAGAGGGGGAAGGGAGAGGGATTCAAGGGTTCACTTCTGTGGTTCATCTTGCAAGGGTACAAGTGAATCTTTCTATGAGTAGAATATGAATGTTTTGACATAATGACTAAGAAAGTTACATGAAGGCTATGTTAACCAGTTTGATGGAAGTGTCTTGGATTGTGTATGAAAACACCACACTGTACCCCCAAAGTGCATCAATGTGCACAGTTACCATTCAATAAAAAAAAAAAAAGAAGAGAGTCTTGGATAAAAGAATATTTATTGTTAAAACTGCAGAGCAGAAATTTTTCTAAGTTACTCAGTGCCAAGGGATGTCACATTGAGGGCTCAGGCACATGCCAGAAGGAATTGACCATGCTGTAAAAAATATTAAATAAGCTGGAAAGAGCAAACAAAGATTGTCTGCAAACAATTAAGACCCTAAGTAGGCAATAAAAAGAGATCTAAGCATAAAGGTATTATACACCATCACGTAGGAACAGAGTCTCTAGGAGCCTACAAATTAATGAGGATTCAGCCATGAATATGGGTTAAAGTAGCAGAGAAGACCGTAATTCCAGAGGACTGTATCTTCTGTGAAGATAATTAGGAACTCAGGTGCTAGAAGGCAGATAAGGACTAGATGCAGAGGATGCACTTCCTGAAAGTCCAGTGAAGTGTACTCTGGACTAAGTACAGAACAAGACATGTATGCATTTACTTTAACAACAACAACAAAAAGGCCAGGGAAGTCTCAGAAATTTAGAAATGTCCAGTATAGAGGTCATGTGTAAACGAGTAATGTTAAATAAATACATACATATGTGGTTAATTACAATATTTTATCTATTCAACAGAAAGAATTATAAAACAGTTTATTCCTTTAGAGAGAGTAGCAGAGTTTAATACATGAGAAGGACACACAAAAAATATATCATTACATCATTAGGATAGTTCATGGCAAAAAGATAGTAGAAGAGTGATGTAATGTGTTGAGTGATTTAAAGCTTATGTAAGAGATAGACTGTCTGGGTTTAAATCTTAGCTCTGTCATAGGGAAAGTGACTTATGTTCCCTAAGATTGTGATACTTATCTATAAAGCCTCCTATCAATGCCCACAAGCCTAAGATCACAAAGAATCACTTAGCATCAAAGGTAGTTTTATTAGGTTGCCACAGCAAGGGCATATGATAGGAAATCGTGAAGCCTATCAGTGAGGAAGATTTGGAAGAGACTACAGAGTTTTGGTTTGAGGATGGTTTAAAGAAATGAAAATCTATTATAGATTGCATGCTTTCAGCAGTAGGGCCAATTTCATAAGTAGGTGTCTTAACTTCTCTTTAGAAAACTAGAGGAACAAAGCTTGGCGAGGGTTAGCACAGGTAAAGATGGGCAGTGACCCATGTTAGTCAGGGAGCCGGCACCTTTGGCGATTTTTCTGATTGATTTGAGTCCTCTTCTTTGTGTGCAGCCATGATTACTGAGTAGTTTTATTTTTGTCTTATTACACCAGAGCCACTGTACCAATTATTCTGGCTATCTTTTACAATGGTTCCTCTTCAGCGGTTTGGTAGTCAAACTTCTAAAATAGCTGCCATTAATCCATGTCTGCTGGTATTTGTGCCCTTGTTCAGTATTTTTCTAGTATGTGAATTTAAAGATTTCAAAATAAATATTGTATAACAGATGTTGCAAGTGTGTTCTTTAGTGGGTTTAATTTTTTTTTTTTTTTTTTTTGTAGTTTTTGGCTGGGATGGGGTTTGAACCCCAGCAGATGGGGCCAGCATCCTACTCCTTTGAACCACAAGTGCCGCCCGGTTTTAATTTTTTTAAAACATCTTTAACACCCTTTCTTTACCAAGTCCTTGTTTAATTTTCATGGGATAACTATTAAAAGAATTCAGCATTATCAATATGAGTGAATCACATTGCCTAGTGTTTAAACAGAATCATTTCATTTGAAAATAATATTACATTCTAAGGAACTACAAATTTCTGACAGAAAAATATATAGGCAAATAAGTTATTGAAAAATATTTTGAAAATTTATTTTATCCTAAGGAAGTAACTAAACTTAGATTATTTTCTTTTGGGCAGGATTTTAACTTGGCTTTCTTCTATTTGTTTTCACTTCTATTTAAATATTTTATTTAAAAAAATTTAACTGAATTTTACATTTTTCATTCCATTATTTCTTTACCTCTCTGTGCTTTTAGAAATTTGTGGGCAATTTATAAAATTATTTGTCACTATTATTTTCTGAAAACTTTCACACATTTGAAGTATTTCACAATTAACAGGGACATTATTATATATGATATTATTTTTAACAATTCAATAATTAATTCAATTTATTGGACAACACAGGAAATGATAAGCATAACATCATGTAACTAAATAAGAAAATGCTTTTCTGAATTTGAAATTTATAATTTTAATAATGTATTCCCATTTTAATTATAGTAGAAAAATGTGATTATATGGTATGTCTAAGTAAAAATAAACAGTGACAATGTTACCAGCAAGGGTATAATTCTCTTCATGGCAAGAAAAATAAATAAATAACATTTAAGAAGGGGAATATACACAAACACAGATATATATGTACACACACATACATGTACATACATATATCCTGTACCTGTGTATGTGTGTGTGTACATATGTGTGCACATATATAGATAGACACAGAGATAGATACAGATACAAATAAATATTTGTAAAGATTATAGGTATGTCAAAAATAAATTTCAAAATCATTGGATGCCATGTAGGAGCTTGAGATCGTACAAAAGATTCACAAGACGAGCTGCCTTTCCACCTAACCCTCTTCTTCCCCAATTATAAATTTAGTTCTTAGAGAAAATATGTTTTCCTTTTCATTTAGCAGCTCTGTTGGTCAAGATGTGTTCCTTGTTTCTGTCATTACATGTTACATTATTACCAAAGACAGAGCAAACAATCTACTAAACCAATCTCATAAATGTAATTATATACTTGTCAAAACCCGATAAGCCAGAACCTAGTGTGACAGCTAGATTTGCTTCTACATGGATTTTTTATGAACTTTGTTCAAGTTTATATGGCCATGGTTACATCCTTGAATTATGGTAAGAGACAGTATAGTTACCATAGTGACTAAAATGTCAGCTGTAGGATATAAGATATAAAAAACGTAGGTAATCTGGTATCTCAGAGATGCAGAGGAGTGTGGAACTTAAATTATATTGGGCATGAATGAGACATATATCCTTCCTGACAACTCCTATGTTTGCAGTTTGGAATCTCCAAAATGGGACATGACTATTTTTTTTGCTTTTAAATTTAAGTATGCCTCATTTTTTTAACATAAAAATTTAATTATTAATAAGCTACATACACATGAAATAGCCTTTAAGGATCTTTTCTTATCTTTGAGGAATACATAGTTTACTATCTTTAGGGAGAAGTTAAACTTTAAATAATTTATTTTTTCACATATTTATTTTCAAGCTGCCATGGAAACTGCCTGAAGATTTTCTAAGTAAACTATGTATGATGTAGCCTATTGGTTTGACCTTAAGTCCATCTCTGTTTTCCCCTTATTCCCTTAAAATCAAGGAAAAATTATTATCATGTCAAAGGGAAAATCTCTTACCTGAAAATCCTTATGAAAAAGATTAATATTATCAACAATATAGTTTTTATAGGAGTTAGGTCTGATTTCAACTATTTTTATAAAGAGGCTAGTGATGTACCAACCATGTAAATTTTTCCTACTCAAGAACTTTTGCATATCTGGCTTAATAAATTGTCACAGATAATCAAAGAAATATGGTCTTGAGTTCATTTGTTAAAGAATTATTCTTGATGTGAAGAGGGACAGATACAAAGAAAAAGGGCCAGGCAACATAATTAAAGGTCTTAATCTAATCTTGTTCTTGTGCCTATATAAAAATATATTCAACTATTTAACCTTCTTGACAAGAACTTCAATTTATTATTTACTGTGTTAAGATAAGATTGCATTACTTTCCAAAATTATATTTATTTGTATTTAATCCATTATATGCTTTAATAAGAACATTGACTGTTATGATTATATTATATAAACTGTTCAGTTCATAAATCAACTTCAACATGAATGATAACATAGCATGTAGGCTTTATCTATATGTATGTATATGTACATGTATATATGTATCTGAAATATTTATATAGCTGCTTTTAAATATCGTATTCCTGGTAGTTTGGTATAAAAATTAATGCTATTTGAGTAACAGAAATCTGTTGTACACATATAATTCATCTCTCTAAGAAATATTTCTTTGAAATATCATTTTATATCGCCATTTAAACAGAATATTAAATTTATTTTTTTATTTCAAACCTGATAATTTTTTTTTTTTTTTTTTTTTGGCCAGGGCTGGGTTCGAACCCACTACTTCTGGCATATGGGGCCAGAGCCCTACTCCTCTGAGCCACAGGCACTGCCCTCAAACCTGATACTTTTTATACCAGACCCAATACCCATAAAAATCCCAACTGTACTTCTACAAATTGAAGTTTCCAGGAATGCACATGCTGATTTTTTATTTATAAATCTTCTCTTGATCCAGTGCAATTATTTTATTTTTTATTTTTGTAGAGACAAGTTTCACTTTATCACTCTTGGTAGAGTGCTGTGACATCACAATGCTCACAACAACCTCCAACTCCTGGGCTTACGCAATTCTCTTGCCTCAGCCTCCCGAGTAGCTGGGACTACAGGCACCCACCACAACTCCTGGCTATTTTTTTGTTGCAGTTTAGTTGTGGCTGGGTTTGAACCTGCTACCCTTGGTATATGAAGCCAGAGCCCTACCCACTGAGCCATAGGAGCTGCCGGATACAGTGCAATTATTATTTCTGAATACTATCTCATCTAACATCACGACTATATTAATAATGTATGTTAAGCTTGACAAGGCATATAAACAAAATTAACTGATAATTTCTTATTAAAATTGGATAATGGAAAGTCAAAAGGAATTCTGCTTATATCAGGCACTGTGTTTGGTGCTCTAAGACAGAGAAACAAAGGAAGCAAGTTTTCTACACTTAGAGAATTCACTATGATAACAGTAAGAGGAAGTCTTAATATTAAAAATAATAACCAGTAAGAGTGATAATAGATGTCACATCATTTAATGCCTATTCTGGAGAATATACTATGTTAAATATTTGAGGAAATAATATCCCATTTAATACAGCATTTCCATGATGCCATTATTACAGGCACAGAGTGTGAAATATGGGACACAAGGGTAAAGTTAGGCATCAAAATAGTATATCACTGAGGTGAATAGTCCGGGCTCTAGAGTAGCACTTGCTAATTTCAAGATTCTACCCATCTACTCATAGCCCATATGTTGTCAACACAATTTACTTAACCTCTCTTATCTCAGTTTCCTCAATAATTAAGTAGGATATAGCACTGGTTACCTTCAAGTTTAAATGTACTTGTGAGCATTAAATGTGTCCATAATTTAAAGGATTTAGAGTAGTCTTTAGATATTATCTTCAATAAATATTTATTATTATTATTCTTTGAATAAATGTAACTGTTTTTTTCCTACTCTGATAATAAATGTATGCCTTATGTTTACAATTTAACCCATTGTCTTTAAATATTTGACATCTCTATTTTGTTTTACGTTTTTACTGGTGCATTAGTGATTTTTGGTTGTTTGTTTTGTTTTGTTTTATTCATGAAAACAGAAGTGATTCTATGTAATTCAAAAGATAAAGGTGTTAATATAAGAATTAAGAGCTTACACACTTGTTGAAAGATTTGGCATGAAAAGGTCAGAGAAGTACTCACTAAAGGTCAGAAAAAACAAGAAATATAATAGGCTGAAGCTGGAAACAGCATACAAGAATGCTCCTGGGAGTGTCACGTTCACCCATATGTCTAGCAACACCCACTGACAGAGAATACAAATTTCTTCTCTTCTCCCTTTGAGATCTCTTAGGAGCCTCCAATTTGGTAAAGCAAGAACTATATGGAATAAGGATTTGAGTAAATGCAGTTTCTGGTTTCCTTGGAACCCTGCAGGGGAAAATGATGGCAGTGACGCTACGTTAAGGATAAGGCCCCCTAGTTATCCTTTGCTTC
>NW_003852564.1:3817418-3822055 GCF_000181295.1 Otolemur garnettii
GGCACCCTACTCCTTTGAGCCACAGGCACCACCCATGAATATTTTTTAAAAGATTTTCAATAAAATGTTTTATTAAATTTTAGTAATGTAGAAAATTAGTGCTTGACACACAAAACAATGTAATCATCATATATTTAAATTTTGCATTTTTTAAAAAATGGGCACTCAAAAGTTAAGGATGCAATAAAGCATCAGATAATTTTAGTACTGAAAAAATGTATGCTATTGCTAGAAAGGTATAATTCAGCCCTGTGTAACTGAAAACTTGGTGTGTCTAGCAATACACATTGACAGTAAGCCAGAGCTTATGGGGCTATGCAATGTGATAGTTACAAAATAAAATAATAGTAAATGATGCATTCGTCTTAGTAATTATATTATATATAATGCCCTTTAGTTTGTTAACTGAAATCATGTATTGCAGATTAATCTTGAAACAGGAAGTAAAATTCTTTGAATTTCTGATGCTGTCTTACTTTTATTTAAATCACAAAATGAAAAGGAATCTGGTTGAATCATTTGCTTTATTCTGTTTTCAGGATGTACACCCACTTTATATGCAGAGACCTTTTCAGAAAGAAGTTGTTCAAGAGATAGTCAGTATGTAAATCTACTAATTAGAGTATTGCAAATACCAATAACACATCCTGTTGTTGCTTAAGAAAACAGAGTAGTCCCCACAATGTATTCATTGTAATGTAAACTAAATATTTGCCTGACTACAGAATAGAATTACTTTTATGGCAATCAGTAATAATATGAATCTAGATGGTATAAGCCTTTTGCACAGCCATTTATCTTCTAAATGAGTCATAAATGCAGAGAGGCCAGAAACTTTTTCATACAAATGAGACCTGCTAGTTATGTGGAAGAACTAAAAATTGAACTAAAAAAAATTCCTTAAAAACCCAATTTTTTTTTTTCTATTGAGATATCTTTAACAAAATCACAAAGAAGGGGCTTGGTACCCAAAGCTCAGTGGTTAGGGTGTCAGCCACATACACCAAGCCTGGTGGGTTCAAACCAAGCCCAGATCTGCTAACCAATGATGACAACTACAACAAAAAAATAGCTAAGTGTTGTGGCGGACACCTGCAGTCCCAGCTACTTGTGAGGCTGAAGTAAGAGAATCACTTAAGCCCAAGTTTTTGAGGTTGCTGTGAGCTCTGATGGAAGCCACGACATCTGCCTAGGGCAACATAATGAAACTCTATCTCAATAAATAAATAAATAAATAGGAAATCTGGGAAGATTGCCAACTAGTAGCAACCCTCAACAGAGGCTCCTGACCAGAGGGAGAAAAACTGGACAGAATCAGACACTATGAAGCCAAAGTTGGGGAGTTGAACCAAGAAAAAAAGCTCAACAAGCTGAGACTCCAAAGAAGAGCATTTAAGAAAACAAATTACAGGTACAAAGGCTATCAACTAGAGGACAGGAGACCCCTGCCCCAAGTGGGAGGCCCAGTGGGAGTTTTCTGGGAGTGAGTGGGGAACAAAGACCTCTCATTTTACCGCACTGGAGAGAGCCACTAAATGCTGGGTCTCTTTCTCCAGGGAGGTCCCACTTGTGAACCCCAACACCAACCTACCAGACACAAAATTGAACAAATATTTTTCCCCCCAATTCCAAACTCCTAGTCCACCCTTCTGCCCCCTGCAGAGCACAGACTGTTTGATCTTTTACTGAGAGATCTGGGCATAGTGTGGACCACTGCACTTCAGGATGGAATCTGTGATGAGTGGGGAAGAAAGAAAGTGTGGGAAGAAAAGGACAGTGGTGGGAGGAGGAGCAGTCCCCTGGTTAGGACTTTGCCCAGCCAGTGGTAGTGTTAACCCTCAGTTTGGGCTATGTCTGGCAGGATGGGGTGCGGAACCCCAGGTTCTGATGGTGCCTGCAAGCGTGAGAGTGGTTGCTCACTATGGACTGGGCCTGTGAACAGAGGCTTGCTGGTTTTGGACTGAGACTTGTGGGTGGGGCATGGTCCCTGGCTCCAATTGGGCCAGCAAGTAGGGAAGTGGTCACCAGTGTGGACTGAGTCTGGCAGGGATGTAGACCCCTGGCTCCAATTGAGCTGTACAAGACCCTTGGATCCCTCTCAGTTGAGTAGGGTTTGTACTGCTTGAGACAATTTGATTGGAACTTACATCTGGGGCTGTCCACCTGGGTACACTCTGAGGTTGACCTTCAAAGTTCTGTAGCAGAAAAGAACTAAAGGGTGGGGATGAAGATGCAACTGTCTGCATCTCTCCACAGCCAAGATTTAAACCTAATGCTGTGGTTTCTTAGGATAGGGTAGACATTGGCTGATTTCAAAACAGAGCAAGCCTGCCTTATCTTACCAAGAAGGTCCTCAGAGTCTCCTGCCAAAACTCTGAAAGGGGACTTTGTAAGATTGTAAGGGATAAGCCACAATTGCAAAGCCTCCTTCTTTGGTAAGGGGCTGATTAACTCTACTACCTGGGAACCCCAATTCCATCTCACCATACCAGTTCTAATAACCAAACAGTGGAAAATAAACATGGGGCAGAACCAACAGAAGAACTCTGTTGAAACATGACTAAACATAGTAGAACACCCCTCTCCAAGGAATGACAAAAGAGATAGAACTGAAGATGCCATGCATAGACAAATGGCTGAAATGTCATAAATAGAATTTAGAATATGAATGGCAATTAAAAAGAATACAATGGAAAAAAATTTAGAAATTGAAATCCAAAGAGTAGTTCCAAAGTTGTTGTAAGAAATTAATGAATTCAAGGACAAAGTCACCAAAGATATGGACGTAATGAGAAAAGGTATAGAAGAGCTCAAGGAAATGAAAAGGTTATTTGAGAAGCTCCAAAATACAGTAGAATTGCTCAGTAATAGAGTTGACCATGCCGAAGAAAGGATCTCTGAATTTGAAGACAAAGCTTTTGAATGTTCCCAAATGCTGAAAGAGGCAGACAAATGGAGAGCACAAAATAATCATTCTGGGAGAGAGCTGTGAGATCACTCCAAAAGATCAAACATTCATCTTATAAAAATTCCTGAAGGAGAAGAAGATAGTCCTAAAGGTACAGATGCTCTACTCCAATAGATTACTGTGGAGAATATCCCAAGCATTGTAGGAGATACAGAAATTCAGATGGTAGACAGTTTCAGAACCCTAGCAAGATTCAATCCAAATAAAGCATCTCCTAAACACTTTGTGATTAACTTTGCCAAAGTTAAGATGAAGGAGAAAATTCTGTAAGCAGACAGATGTAAGAATAGCATTACCTACAAAGGGAGAAATATCAGAATGACAGCAGATCTCTCAGCCAAAATGTTTCAAGTCAGAAGAGGATGGCCATTGACCTTCTATCTCATAAAGCAAAACAACTTTCAACCCAGGATCCTATATCCAGCTAAACTGGGTTTCATTTGTGATGGAGAACTTTAATGACATACACATGTTGAGGAAATTTGCCATAACTAAACCCACTCTACAGGATATTCTCAAACCCATTCTCCACAATGACCAGCACAATGCTCTACCACCAAATTAAACTCACTCAGAAATTTTTGAACAAAACTCAACTTCCTCAGTGGTGAAAGGTTTAAAAATGTCCACTGGACTTTGGAAAAACTTGACATCCAAAACACTACCAGGCTTATCACTTCTCTCAATTAATGTGTATAGTTTAAATTGTCCTCTAAAGAGGCACAGGTTGGTTGACTGGATACGTAAGCTCAGACCAGATATCTGTTGCATACAAGAATCTCATTGTACTTGAAAGATAAAAATAGACTCAGGGTGAAGGGATGGACATCTATAATACAGGCAAATTGAAATCAGAAAACAGCAGAGGTTGCAATTTTATTTGCAGATGCAATTGGCTTTAAACCAATACAGATAAAGAAAGATAAGGATAGTCACTACATAATTGTCTAGGGAAACACTCAATATGAAGAGGTTTTGATAATTAACATTTATATACCCTACCAGAATGTTCCTCAATTTATAAAGCAAACCCTAATGGATATGAACAACTTATTGCAGTATAATAGTTGGAGATTTTAATACCCCTTTGACAGTTTTGGATAGATCCTCCAAGAAGAAACTAAACAAAGAAATATGAGACTTAAACCTCACCCTAGAACAAATGGACTTAACAGACCTCTTCAGAACATTTCATCCTAATAAAACTGAATATACATTCTTCTCATCAGTGCATAGATCATCCTCCAAAATTGATCATACCCTAGAACACAAGTCTAACTTCAGAAATTTAAAAGAATAGAAATTATTTCTTGTATCTTCTTAGGCCACCATGGAATAAAACTTCAACTCAATATCAACAAGAATCTTCATACTCATACAAAGTCATAGATACTAAATAATTATAGGCTGAAAGATAGCTGGGTCAAAGAAAGAAATCACCAAATTTTGGAACAAAATGATAATGAAGACACAAATTATCAAAACCTCTAATATTGTCTATCAGAAATGATAAAAGAGAAATACCAACAGATACCTCAGAAATTCAAAAAATCCTCAATGATTACTATAAAAATCTTTATTCCAAGAAATGTGAAAATCTGAAAGAAATAGACCAATACCTGGATGCATGCCACCTTCCTAGACTCAACCAGAAAGAATTAGAAATCTT
>NW_003852564.1:3822767-3824077 GCF_000181295.1 Otolemur garnettii
TTGGTTCGACATACACAAATCTATAAATATAATACATCACATCAATAAAATAAAAAATAAAGACTATATGATTCTCTCAGTTGATGCAGAAAAAGCTTTTGATAATATCCAGCATCCTTTCATGATCAGAACTCATAAGAACATAGGCATAGAAGGGACATTTCTTAATCTGATACAGGCCATCTACAGAGAAAATCAGTCTGAGACAATATTTTATGAGGATTCCCTAGGCAATTGAAGCAACACACAAAATCCATTACTGGGATCTGATCAAACTAAAACTATTTTGCAGAACCAAGAGCACAGTAAGTAAAGCATTTAGACAACCTTCAGAAGGGAAGAATATTTTTGCAGGTTATGCTTCTGACAAAGGTCTGATAACTAGAAGCCACAAAGAATTTAAACTAATCAATAAGAGAAGAACAAAGAGCCCCATTTCTACATGGGCAAGAGACTTGAACAGAAACTTCTCCAATGAAGATAGGCGCGTGGCCTACAAACACATGAAAAAATGCTCATCATCTTTAATCATTAGAAAAATGCAAATCAAAACCACTTTGAGATATCATCTAACTCCAGGAAGATTAGGCCACATCACAAAATCCCAAAACTGCAGATGATGGCATGGATGTAGAAAGAAGGGAATACTTCTACATTGCTGGTGGGAATGCAAGCTAATACAACCTTTTGGGAAAGAATTTGAAAAAATACTTAAGGAACTAAAAGTAGATCTACCATTCAATCCTATAATTCTGCTACTAGATATCTACCCAGATTTTTAAAGATCATTTTACAACAAAGACATTTGAATCAGAATGTTTATTGCAGTCCAATTCATAATTGCTGAAACATGGAAACAGCCCTACTGCTCATCAACCTATGAATGGATTAACAAATTGTGGTATGTGTACACCATGGAATATTATGCAGCCATAAAAAGATGGAGACTTCACATCTTTTATGTTTACCTGAGTGGAGCTGGAACATATTCTTTTTAGTAAAGTATCTCAAGAATGGAAAAAAAAGTATCCAATGTACTCAATACTACTGTGAAATCAATATATAATCACCTGCACATTCATATGAACGGCAAATCAGAACTAATAGTTCAGAAAGTAGAATGGAAGAGGAGGGACAGGGGAGGGTATTTGGGAACCTCACCTAATGTGTATGATGCAATGGTACATTTCAAAATTATTGAGAAAAGAGTATAATTGTACTAACAATTATAATTGCAATGATACATTTCAAAACTATTAAGAAAAGAGTATAATTGTCTCTCTTATTTGTTGTAGGTAAGTTGTAAGTAA
>NW_003852564.1:3824239-3825590 GCF_000181295.1 Otolemur garnettii
AAATTCTATTTTCCTCTGGTAAATATCATAGTTTTTGCAATTCTTGTCATACTATAAGGCAATATTTCTTCAAAGAGTAAAATCTTTGCATGTAAGTGTCATATGTGCAATAAAATCATAGTTTTACTCTCTTTCAAGCTAAATTTCCTCTAAAGTATACAATCCTAAATAGCTAACAATTATAGACAGGGTGGCCATAAAGTTCACGTACAATTTAAATGGTCAAATTTATGACCACCCCGTATATCTCAGCATTTTAGCTGAAAAATATCAAGCTCCAAGTTTTCCTTTTTTAAAACAATGCCTCAGAATTTTAGAATCTTGGAATCCTAGTTCTTTTCAGGAGTTAAAGAGTCATTGAGCCTTGCATTTCTTTTCACAAGGACTATTGGCATTTGAAAGAGGTAATTCAGTAATTGCACTTGCAGTATCCTCACTGTGGGGCATTTAGTGATCTCGGTGCATGGTCCTAGACTCAAAACAGTAGCCAAAGCCCTCTCTCTTACCTCGTGGGCATTGTGATAATAGTAATCTTCCCCCACATATCCAAAGGCGCCTTAGTGCAACAGTAAAATAAAATTTTATATTAATTGTTGTATGAGAACATTATGTCACTGGAAATTGAGTTATCCTCCCAAAAGAAATACAGATGTAAGTAACCTCTAGAAACTGATGCAAGGCTTATCTTTGTGATCACAATTTAAAATCTCTTCCCAAAATAACTTTTTTTGGAGCTGTGAAATGATCATTCACTTTTTTCTTCCTAACATTTTGATTGGAATAATATATTTTGTCCTCTTGGTTTCATTCCCAAAGTGGAAATTGCTTTGCTTTCTTCCTTACTCATTTCTCTTACTCTCCTGGATTGGATATATTTACTAGCGTTAACTAAAATTGTGTTGAAAAGATCTTTAATAGGCTTTCTGCAAAATTTTTCTTTGCCATCTTCTTTAATTTATTCTACTGGAAACTTATAAATGTATCCTTTGCTTTGTGGTAGTCTTTTTCTTAAATATTTTTATTCTCCACTAAAGCATTCACATCTTAAAATTCTATATAACTAGAGTATGAAGCTTGTCTCTACTCAGTTTTGTATTTTACATTATTATTCTTGAAATATTAAGAACTTAAGCTGAAAAATAATACTCCATTTGCAAAAAACTTGCTCAACTGGAAGGATAGGCCAATAGATATCAAAAATATTTCTTCAGACATTCTTTATTTCCTTTGGTCAACAAATGGGAGTCCATTAGATGGATTACATACACTATTATTCAACAGCTATAATAAAAATGAAAAACAATCAACACAATTGATTCAATATTTTGTATGTATCTTAGAGGTAAATCGT
>NW_003852564.1:3827299-3829980 GCF_000181295.1 Otolemur garnettii
TTATACTTTTGCCTAAATTAGTTTCTTTCTGATTATTATGTAATTTGATTTGAGGATACATTCAAGTTTATGTTTTATGATAAAAACTAATATAGTTTTTCACCCATTTTTCTCAATGTTATTTTAACAGAAATATGGTGATGTAGAAGGCATTTTTATTATTTTTGCCATGCTCTTACAGCAAATATTCCAAGAATATTTACCTTGGAAAGGAATACTATTTACACATTAATTTTGCTGAGGCGTACATAAAGTATTTTTCTAATTTTATCCCAGATTTTTTTGCAACAAACCTTTTTTGGTAAATTTTAATACAAAGTCTAAGATATAACATTATTTTTAATTAGTTTTTTTGTTTATCAGTTTGGTGTAAGGAATTGCTCAACCGAGTATATGGGTGTGTGATTTGTTCATAATACTCCTTAACAGCTTTAAGAAAATGTTAATTTTGAACAAATAAGGCAGATTATAAAGGGAGACTTAAATTAACATGTTATAATTCAATTATACTGGTAGATTAAATGAAATGGAACTAGAAAAATTAGATTTTTCAAAATATTGTTTATTAAGGTGCCTATAATCATTATTGATGGAAACGTTAATAAAATGTCTCAGGTTATCCCCGTTGATCTATATAAGATGGATTGACAAACTACATAGAAATACATCCTGACTACTCCTACCTACATCATGTATTTATTGATTTTTTCCCAACAACATTCATTATTTCCCTAGGAATGTTATGACTGGGGAGAAATAGAAACCATCATTTCAGTTGAAATGCACAAAGATCTGCATTGTTTCATCACTTAAAGGAACACTTTTTTGATTTTTATCTGAGATTAGTTAAACATTTCCTTTAGGAAAGGTAGAAGCAGTTGTTTGTGTTAATTAATGTTGGTGATTCTTTTTAAGGATTTAAAGTATATAGGCAAAGCAAAAATAACTATACTTACTTTAATGTTTGAGTTGGACAAACTTGGTATTTTTGATATCTGCCTCACCAGTTATAAATTTGTTTTTATGGGAAGGATGTGCTGGGTGGGGGGTGTTTGTTCTTAGTGGTGCCTGTAACCATGATTCAAGTGAAAGGTCTGTCATTTGTATATGGCTAAGAGACTAAGTGTTATAGTAGAATTTATTGTCACATTTTCATATTACATTTTTGGTTTTGGTTTTGTTCCCTGATAAAATGATGCCATGATAATTATTTTCCCAGTGATTGAGTGTGAGAAATGTTGGAAGTATTCCTACAGGCTGTGTGGGTGTGCAGCCCCAGGCCAATCAGAGGTGCTTGGTCATGTTCTGTCACTGTCACTTAGCAGCTGTGAGCTCTAAATGACTTCCTCCTGCCTACTAAAAAGGATTGTGGAAGTTCCTCAGTAGATGTAAGACAAACAGGTGGCAATTTGCTTGAAAATGTCTCAAAAGAGAGAGAGTTCTCTGGGAAATGCTAGAAGTCTGTTGAATTCTCCAGGAATCTAATTTTAAGAGTAAGCTCTTGGCTGGGCACAGTGGCTCACGCCTGTAATCCTAGCACTCTGGGAGGCCAAGATGGGTGGATATTTGAGCTCACAAGTTTAGGACTACCCTGAGCAAAAGTGATACCCCCATCTTTACTAAAAATAGAAAAACCGAGGCAAGAGGATGGCTTGAACCTGAGTTGGAGGTTGCTGTGAGCTATGACACTATGACACTCTACCCAGGGCGACAGCTTGAGACTCTGTCTCAAAAAATAAATAAATAAATAAGTAAAAAATAAGTAAAATAAAAAAAAAATTAGAAAGAAAGAAAAACCAGTGAACTCTAACAACCATTAAGCTTTTCTGCTACTAGAGTTCTGCTATCTGAATCGACTACATTTACTTATTTACTTTCCCATTTTTGTATATTTTATTAGAATATTGACTGGGTAAGTTTTTATAAGAAAGAATGATGAGTATTAAAAGAATTTGCGAAGGTGAATATCTCAGAACTGGGGGATGTGAAGTTTAGACATCTCTTTTAGAAAGTTTGTCATAAGTCATCGTGGCATGAAATATCTACTGCCTGGAGTGGATCAGTCTGCTTCCTCTCGTCTCCTTATCTGAGAATGTTTATGTAATGAACAGATATATGTGTAACATATCTTTTGTCTAACATTTTTAACTTATTTCCTCATGTCATTTTGTTGAAAAATATTCTGAAGAGAATGTTTTTTAAATTTTGTTATTTTCAAATATTGCCAAAATTGAATTACATAACAAACTTGTGGACTAAATACCATAGCAGAAGTAAATAGAGGTAAGGTACTGTCTGTTTTTAATCACCATTCTTCATTTGGATGACATGAATAAAAGCACATTGTGAGAACATATACTATATTAGTGCAACAAGGATTAAAACTGCAATAGGCACTATGAAAAAATTTCAACAACCAATGACTCCTATATATATATATATGTATATATATATATAATCTTCCCTATTAACTACTTGGCCTTTGAGTTGTTTCTCATAAATGGTGGATTTTCTGTAAGACAATGAAGTTGAGATTCTGAAGGCCCCTTGGGCAGACTTGCCAATGCCAAAACTCAATATCCTTCATAACCTACTCCAAGATACACAACCCCTTCTCCAAAAGTCAGCTTGAACAGTGGGCTTAGTGGGATACTGGGCCCAAGTTCTACCTTACAGTAACT
>NW_003852564.1:3830722-3831139 GCF_000181295.1 Otolemur garnettii
AACCAAATATTGCATAGAAGCTACCACAGACCCACACAGAAAAGGAAATATTTCAATTGTAGTATAAGAAATTGAAACAATCAGATGAGTCTTTAATGTGTCCTTCTTTGTTTTTCTTTTTTGCTAGATTGTTCATAATTTCACCCTTCTCAGTGTTTATATTTAATCTTCAGTGTTACTCTTTCTGGAAATACTTGTCAATTTTTCAAATAGACTAGTTTGGGCTCGGTGCTCATATACTCAGTGGTTAGGGCGCCAGCCATGTGCACCAGAGTTGATGGGTTTAATCCTGGCCCGGGCCTGCTAAACAACAACCAAAGAAAAAAAAAATCACATAGACTAGTTTGGCTCCGTTTTATTCATATCCTGTTAGAATCCCACATCTTGGCTTGGCACCTGTGGCTCAAGCGGCTGGGG
>NW_003852564.1:3831495-3834721 GCF_000181295.1 Otolemur garnettii
TTCTCTTTCTTCCTCCTGGATTCTAATCTTCTTGAGAGAAAAGTCTTCTTCATCTTGTTAACCAATTAATTTTATTCTGCCTAATACAACATTAGAAACTACAAATATATAATAATAATTTAGTAAGTGAATAAATGAAATTAATTCCTTGAAATCTTATCTTTCAACAACTTGCAAATAACCCCTGTGGTTATTTTTGTGCCTCCCATTCTGTTCCCTCGCTCCCCCATGTATATTCTCTCTCTTTCTCTACCCTTTCTCTGTTATATAAATTTAAATAAGATAAATATGTATCATATTTATATTGATACATAACTGGTCAATTATTAAACAAATACATATAAATGCCTGCAATATACTAAGTCATGTGATGCCTACAGTAGGTGACAATAAGAGACATGCTTTCTGCTCTGATTCAGAAAAGAATCCATCATGTTTCAAGATAAATGGTTTTTATGGGTTTTGTTTGTTTAGTTGTGAAAGAATGCCAGCATCCAGTTACTAGATATTTCTCTCCAATTAATAGAATTTGTTTTTCTGTATTTTGTATTATTTTTTAATCATTATAACATTGAGGAATTGCATAAGAAAATCAAAACAAATATAGCTCAGATAGGTAAAACTGATGATTTTAGACTAACCAACCTTGTCAGCAGATTTATTCTAACTTTGTTCCTTGAATGAAGAATGTGATTTCTTTAAGCATCACTTTTGCCATGTAGAACTCTGTGGAGTATACAGTAAATAGGTAATGAGATAACTATATGAAACATTTAGTATTTCCTTAAACATTGACTATAAAACAACTGGTATTACAGAGAGCAACATCTATTCAATTAAGATTTTTTCTTTCATTGGTCTGAAATGAAGCAGTACACTGTTTTTCTAAGGGCAGATGTTTGGCTTGAAGGATCTTTAAAAACTTATTTCCTCAATTTTATGAAAACAGTAGAAAGATATTTATCATACACAATAGTACCTTTATAAACTTCACTTGGGACTTTTTTTCAATTTATGTCATCTAAATAAAACATACATACGAAAGTTAATACAAGTTCATTACTTGTATGGTAAATAATGATATATTAAATCAAATTTACATATGATAAACTCACCACTGACTTACTTTTGAAATTCCATACAATGACTGTACATAAATGTCTGTTTATATTTTGATTTCATTTTATTGATTTCATTTTTAGCTCACAAGAATCATTGAAAATATGTAAAATATAGAGCATATAAAGTAAATATACAATTAAGCATTTGATTTTTTTTCTTTTTTCAAGATGTTGAGGATGTGGGTCATTCACTCCTAGTTTCACATATTTGATGTTAAAAAAAGAAAGCATCAAAAAGCAAAAAACTCAGTTGAGCTTAAAAATATTGACACAAGTATGACTCAATCATTTATTTTAATATAAATCAATTATAATTGTTTTATCTAGTATAAGCAAAGGAAAAAATGTTAACTTTAATTTTTGTTTGACAATTTTTTGTAAAATTAAGATTCTAGCCAATGATGTGGTATCTGTTTTGGGGGTCTGTTATTTCCAGTAACTAACTGATTCTGAAACAAAATGTAGAAACTAAATTTTGAAACTGCAAGGCATTAGATAGTGATATTTAACTGGCCTGTCTCAGCGAGAAATCAGCCTAATGAGGTACCAGAAAATGTTTGTCGCGTGTCAAAACAATCTGTTTTCTCAACATTGTTAGTCTTGTCTGTTTCAGTAACTACTGTTGTGAACTGAAATATTATGTTTCCATTCTGGGTACCAGTCTCCGTGGTTGATACTTCTTTGATAGAAGTTTTATTTAATATAAATGAAAGTCACTTGTTCCAAAATCAAGATGAAGTTGGGATTAGAAACCAAACTAGATCTCCACCTGTATTGTTCACAGACTCTGTTCTCTCCTTGTCTTTTCATGGAGTGACACAGGAGGCCACAGCATTGTCACCTCCATTTGTATCAACTCACCACACATGGACACCTGGTGGAGACTGAATATTATACTTGTGTAGACCTATGGTGCCCATACTACAAGATTAGCAATTTTCTGTACAATCAAAGGAAAGAGCATAGGTCATAGTAAGTCTACTACAGTTACCCAATCTATTAATTAATAGATTAGCCGGAACAAAGCAACTCCAATGTTTTTATACCGGCCATGAATACCAATAATAAAATAAGATATTTTACTTTCTACTTGTTTATAGAAATAACATTTTACTGGATTCTGTCTTCATGTTTAATATTATAGTATTTTAAGTTTTTCATACTTATTTTATGAAATTACAGTAGAAGCTGATATTGTTAGTGTGAATTCATAAGGATTCAAAATGAACTGCCACTACAGCTACAGAGCAGACATATCTGTTCTCACTAGAGTATAATTTTGGCATGTATTAAATTTATCATAAAGTTTCAAACCATTTTTATGCATATAATAAATTTTAAAAAGCAATTTAGAAATTACTCATAGAAAAGTGAATTGCCTAGCGATCCCATGAGTTAAAATTATGTCTTTGAGAAATCATTTAAAATAAAATAAACTTCATTAAGTTAGAAAAATAAATCCTCCTGTTAAGTTTCACCTGAACTCTAACAATAGACATAACAAATCACTAGAGGCCTCAAATGATAGTATATAATCAAGGTTAATTTTTTAAATATTATGAACACTAAGAAATTATTGTCTAGAAAAAGAATACATTAAGTAAATAACTTAACAAACTCACATGGGAAAACAGATTTACATTTTTACTATTCTTATAATGTCCCCTTGAATTGGCAATAAATGATAGAGCTGAAGACTGGTTGGTAGATAACTTTGGAAGTTGGTGGGAGTATAATGATTAAATTCCACTGGCCTTTTTATTGAAGACTAAGATGAGTTATTCATCCAAAGATGTTAGAATAAATAAAAAGAATAAATAAAACTTTTTCTGTTGGAGAACTGATTTCTCTGATTGCTTGCTCTTTGAAGGGTATATTGTATTATGGATGCTAAATAATTTATTTCCAATTGGAAATTCATCTTTAGAAAATTTTATATAAATCCAGCTTTAATTTACTCCATGTCAACAAATGTTTACAGAACATTTATAATGTGTAAAACTCTATGCTACAGACTTGTAAGGATACATACAAATGAGCTAGATACAGTCTTGCTTTGGGGAGAAAATATCAGAAGGAAAGTCTAATTAAAAGAGAGTGAGACA
>NW_003852564.1:3835159-3843464 GCF_000181295.1 Otolemur garnettii
AAGGAGACTGCAGAACAATCCATGACATTTATATTGTAGATGGCTTTAGTAATTTTATTTTGCAAATCTCTTCATTCATGTATATTTATTGATGATGTCGTAAGGTGAGGAGAACTTCCCCTTTGCCCCAAAAGGTTTGCTAAAAGATTAGCCCACAATAAAGTATATTAAAAGAGAAAGAGTTTATGTACCATGCACGTGAAGAGAATAACAGAGTGATTCCTCAGTATTCCAATGGAGTCCAGAAATTTATATACCTTCGTTTTGAAGGGGATGGGGATATGAAGAAGATAGGCAATTCTATTCAGGAGACAATAAATGGTTATGAAGGAAGATGAATAGATACTTGGAAGAATGAATATGTGTGGGAAAAGAGACTGACTTACACATGATTCTCTTTGCAAATTAATTCAATGTGAGGGTAAGGTATTATATTTAAAATTGATATGGGCAAGGTTGGGTTATATTCTCAGTCTTCTTTCCTGTAATATATTGACAGGGAAGAGAAGTTAATTGCTCTTTTGAGAGGTCTATATTTTTATGAAGAAAGGGGAAAGTCCCTTCCCTTTTTCTAAGGCCTCTGGATTTCTCTGGGAATTTAATTCAAAATTTGCTTTATACCAAGGAGTCATGTTTTATGCTGAAATCTGCTCAGCTCCTTCTTTCTGTCTGCGTGGAACTTCTCTGGAAGTTTTGCAGATCAAAAGCTAACTGAGTATGTGGTATTAGGTGGAGGGACCAAGAGTCAGGTCCCTGCATTCCCAGGTTCTTTGTTCCCAGTACCAATAAATGGTTACTGGTTCTGAGTCAACAGAGTAAATGAGCAGAGCAAGCAGATAGCAGCAGGAAAGTGTGAAAGTTTATGAAAGGCTAGTACATTCCAGAGAAGGAATGGGGCAGCCTCCTTAAGTGGAAGAGCCCCTGAGTTTAACGATTTCTCCTTTTATGCTGATTCACTAATTTCATATTAAGTGGGGGTGAAATAGTCATGTTTTTTCTTGAAAAGATGTTGAGAATTCCTGAAATTGGGACCCTCCCCTTTTCCATCCTTGTAAGACAATTTCCAGGGACTGACGTGATATTTGTAAACTGTCATGGCACTGGTGGGCGTGATTTTTACCATGTTAAGAAGGGCAGATAGTTTAGGGACACTGTTACCTCCACCATACACATGCTCCAAAGACCCTCTTCTATGGCCTTGATATCTCCATTTTATGGTTCCTCTGCACTTTTGATCAGTCAGTTCTTAGAGACCCTCTATTATAGACCAAACATCTTGTCTGTCCCTGGGGACCCCTCCACATGCAATCTGCTCCCTTCTGGGAGCCCTTCCTAGCCAACATGATTACCCCAGCAGACAAAACATCTTTCTGTGGCATCTGCCTGTCAATGGCCACCCCCAGACAAAGCATCTGTTTCTCTTCCTCCTTATCTCTACCTAACAGTGATTGTAGAGAGAGACTGGGTTAGTAGTCAGGTAACAAGAAATCTGAAAAGGAAAAGAAGAGAATAGTTTAGAATGAAAATAAATAATTAAAAAGAACAGATATAAGCCCCTTTACCAACATCCAACATCCCATTAAACCAATCTCCCATTCCTAGAAATAGATCACAACCAAAAGAATAGATTCACTTTATTAATCTTAAAAATATTGCTTTAGTCTTTTAAGAGATGTCGATCAGTCTCTACTTACCCTGAGTGATTTATATAAAACAGTATTTTTTTCTGTTTTTTTTTTTTTTTGGTCACTAATCACACAGGCTCCACCCTGTTGGGCTGTTAGGGCTTCCAGGATGTAGTGGTTTGGGAATACAATAGAGCCCAGGCTGTTGACTTCTAACTGAAGGCTCCAAATGCTCGAATAGTGACATTGAACTCTTGTCTTATTACCATGGAGAGATTCGAAATTGCCATTTCAGTTTCACAAGTTCTAAGTGCTGGGGTAAGAGCCCTGAGCACCAAAAACAACTTAGAATTGTGGTCTACAAGCGGGTTGTTTATAATATCACATGCACCACATTTGTGTGGTACAACTTTATAAATAAAAGAGCTCAAGTTTGTAATGTGACTGGCATTTAAAGTGGAGTACCTGGTAACACAGTTTATTTATGGTGCCTTATCTATCACATAGGATATGTCCATTTTAAAAAAAAAATCTATTTTATTTCATTTTTTTCTGTCTGGTTATTTTAAAAGTCCTATCTTCAAGTTCTGAGATTCTTTCTTTTCCTTATTCTCATCTATCATTAAAGCTTTCAATTGTATTTTGTGCTTTATTAAGTAAATTCTTTGGTTTTAAAATTTCTTTCATCATTATTAATGTAGATCTATGTTTTTGATAAATTTCTCATTTATATCCTTGTTATTTTCCTGATTTTTTTTTTGCATTTTATGGTATTTTCTTATATCTTCCTGAGCTTCTTGAAATTCAATGTTTTGAATTATTTTTCTGGGATTTTATGAATTTCATTTTGATTGGAATCTGTTCCTGGAGAATCACTGAATTCTTTTGTAGGTGTCATATTTCCTTATTCTTTCATATTTCTTGGTTTTTTTTTTTTAGAGACCGAGTCTCACTTTATTGCCCTTGGTAGAGTGCTGTGGAGTCACAGCTCACAGTGATCTCCAACTCCTGGGCTTAGGCAGTTCTCCTACCTCAGCCTCCCAAGTATCTGGGACTACAGGCACCCACCACAACGCCTGGCTATTTTTTGTTGCAGTTTGGCCAGGGCCAGGTTTGAAGCTGTCATCCTCGGTATATGGGGCCAGTGCCCTACTCACTGAGCCACAGGCACCACCCTTCTTTCATGTTTCTTATGTCTGAACATTGATATCCAGTAAAATAGTTGCTTCTTTAATTTCCTAAATTTGCTTTCTTTAGAACTCCTGAAGATGTCTCCATGGTGTTGGTTGAGTAGGGCACTTTGGCTTTGGTTCCATGTGCATGCAGTAGTCTGTGTCTGAATGATTTCATTGGCTATAAGTAACATCAGTAGCATCTGTGATTTTCTTGATGGCTTAAGGTGTGATTGTTAGAGGAGGCCCCAGGGCAGCATAGCTGGCACTTACATAGCATGTCCAAGTAGGCTGGTTTTTGAGCTACCAGGTACTTGCTTAGATCTGGGTAGTGGTAGTGGTGATCCAGATGAACAGGCAGGATTACGCCTCTGGGAAACAGACATGACATAGAACATGGCAGCACAGTGGTAGGACAATCTTTCAGTTCTTGAACACTGTGTGGTAATATTGGCAGTGGCTGCAATGGGCTGGGCAATCCAGTCTCCAGGACTGTAACTAGCACATGCAGGTAGGTGCCAGCTCTAGTGGTAGCAGAAGAGTGGAGAGGCTCAATTTCAGGCCCCCAGATGGATAGCTCAGATGCCAACAGTAGTGGAGAGAGTGGGTAATTCCAGGTCCCTGGCTGCATGCTTTGGTATGGGGTAGGGACAAAGCTTGGCTGAGTGGTCATGTCATCAGGGCACCTGGTACTGCACGAAGGTGCTGTGATAGGCAGGGGTAGGATGATGCCCAGACCCTTGGTGAATATTTAGGTGAAGGTTGATAGCAAGACAGCAACTGTGTTCTTGGCTTTGCTACTGGGGATAGCAATAGTGCTTTCAGTGGTAGCTGTAAACAGGTGGGTAGGGAGTTTGTGTTTTGCTTGCTCTCCTGTTCTGGTAGTGGCAGCCAGGGTTTTGCTCATATGCCAGTCCTGGTGATGGCAGCCCAAGTTTTATTTCTGTTCTAAACATGGCAATGGTACCCCTTGACCCATTTGTACTTTTCCCCTGTTGGCAGTAGCTTGCACTGATGGTAGCTCCCCACGAATTCTCAGTTTGAGCATGTGAAATTCCACAGTGGCTCTGTTGCTGGAGGCACTCTGGTAACAATAGGAAACCGACTTCCTTGGTCCCAGCCCCAGTAGTCAGCGGCAGGCAGGGCATGTCAGTGGTGCTCCAGGGATATGAAGATGCAGATGCTGCTGTCAGGCCCCAGAGAAAGTTCCATTGTGGCAGAGGAGGGCTGTGCTCTCAGAATAGTGCTCTGCCATGATACCTTAGGCCTTGGAGTGCTTGGGAAGTAGTGTGAGTTTCCCCTCAAAGGCAGTGCTGTTACAACATCTTTAGCAGCTCTTTGCATCTGTTTCAGAGTCCATGATGGTCAAAGAAGGGGCTCTTCCACTGTAAGTATACGAGGAATCCAAAGTGAGAATTTGGACTGCTGGAGGTCTTCACTTCACCATTCCCAGTATTGATGTGTTAGTCCATTTTGGTAACTAAAAAGGAACACTTGCACCTTGGTCCTCTGTAAAGAAAGGTTTTATTTGGCTTATGGGTCTGCTGCCTGTATAAGAAGCATGGCACCAGTATCTGTTCAGCTTGTAGTGAGGGTCTCAGAAAGCTTCCACTCATTGCAGAGCCAGGGACAACATATTAAGAGAGGAAGAGAGAAGGGAGGTGCCAGTCGCTTGCACAACTAGCTTTTGAGAGATATCTCACAGGAACTAATATAAAGAAAAATCACACATTATGATTTCTGTTAGTATGCACCAAGCTATTCATGAGGGTTCTTCCCTGATGATCCAATTACTTCCCATTACCCTCCACCTCCAATATTGGGCATAACACTTCAATAAGAGGTTTGGGGGGCCAAATATTTTCACCATAGCAACTGGGGGGTCTCTGCAGCCTTCTACCTGATCCTGGATAAGTAAGGCTATCCCTCTTCCCCGCCTTCCCTACGTGTTCCTGTCATGCCTTTGTTAAACTGTGGTGTTTTATTTTAGATAGTTTGTTAGAAACATGATTATCTTTATTTTTTTGTGTGTGCAGAAGATGAGTACAAGATTCATCTAGTCAGCCATCCTGAAGCCCTGCTCCTATTTTCTTCTTATGAATATTCTTAAGACATATTTCTACAATCTCCTAACCCTATGTGGACATTTAGTGTCAATCTATTTCCCCAGATCTAGTAAAGTTGCCCACACCCAGAACATTCCTTTAAGTCCTTGGAATATTTTGTCTGATAAGAGTGCATCTGATTACCTGGGTTCCTTGGAACCCACAACATTGTCTATTTACCACAGATAATAGGATTTTTGGTGGATGCTTTGGGCCAAGAGGCATAAGCTTTACCTCTGTACAGCTTGGAGTCTGAAGGTTATCTACATTGGCAGTCAGCCATACTAATGTGAATAGCCCCCAATAGAAGCCCTAGACACTGAGATTCAGGTGAGCTCCCTGGTGGCCAAAGTCCATACGATTGATGATTTTGATGAGAGAAGACAACTGGAATCTTGTACCTGGTGCTTCCTAGATTTTGCCTACAAAGTCCTCACCACTCCCCCTCAGCTGAATTTAGCCCCATTCTTGCACTGTAATAAACCATAAGCATAATGGTTTTTCATAGTTCTTGGAGTCTTAATGAGTCACTGCATCTGAGTAGGGTCTTGGGGCTTCCAAACAGTAGTCCCTTTATAGTTACCCTGACTTTTTTTTGGCACTGGGAGCCAAAATAGCAGGAGAGATCTTTTTTTTTTTTTTTTTATTTCAGACGATTTAAAATTTTATTATTTTGCCTTCAAATATCTTTCTGATTTAGGTATTCAGTTTGTTCTTAAAAGATACCAATTGTGACTGTATGGGCTTTTAATTATCTTTCATCCAAATATATTTTCCCTATACAGTTTTAACTCTCTTGAATTCTATTGTATATTTATCTGTTTGTTGTTGTTGTTTGTTTTTTCAGTTTTTGGCCAGGGCTGGGTTTGAACCCACCACCTCAGGCATATGGGGCCAGTGCCCTACTCCTTTGAGCCACAGGCACCTCACTATTTCTCTGTTTTATCAGACTTAGCATCCATGTTCTTGACTGTTCACAGCTGTGCCCATTTTTCTTTGTTGCTATATCTTATATGAATATTATTACTATGATTATTTTTCTTTTAATTCATTTATGAACTCCTCTATCATACTTTTTTACTTGACTTTGTATATTTATTTTTGATTTTTATTTCAGACAAACTATATATTTTTTAATTTTAATGGTTTCTACTAGCACTTACCCACAATTTTGTAATATAGTTTTTCTGCTGTGTATTTTTTAATTCTCTCATTTTAATGTTTCTTTTCCTTTATTTTTTTTTTAAGCAGTATATTTTCACTATTGTGGTTCCTTTGTGGGTTTTTTTTTACTCAAAATGCAGTTACTATTGGAGAATATGTTGAGTAAGGGACCAGATTAAAGACTTGAGTCAGTAGGCAACATAGACGCCTGTCAATTATCTCTATAATATTTCTTATAGATATTCTTCCTGAGTATAGTTCTCTGCTCTGGCATAGAAGGGAATGAATAGAGACAGCCCTAAAGCCTTGGGTGTCCCTGTACTTCTCACTTCTAACTTGCCCCATTGAACAGCTGGTTATTTCTTACAAAGAAACGGATCTGTATGTTTTCTTTCTCACCTCCTTTCACAGCATATGTTGCCTTTTCAACTATATGAAGCTAATTGCTTAAATCAGTTGAAACTTAAAAATAGACTGAAAGAATTATCATTTGCTTGCTTTTATATGGTAATTCTAGATTAAGTCATTTTGCAATCTATTTCTTATTTCCTATTTCTCCACCATTCCATGGATTCAAACACTCTTTTGGAATGTTCTATAACTTCGTTTATGCACTTGGATAAGCAAGGAGTTTTGGGGTTCCTCCCTCAAGAGTGCCAAAGTCCATTTAATCGTGCTGATTTTTTAAGTTCCTTTTGGTGGTTTCCAAAGAAATTTGATATGAATGAGTTAACTACTCCCCTATTAAACTCATTGCTATTTTAATATTTTTAAAAGATGCATCTTAGAACAAACACTGTTCCTCATGCAGATTCAAATGAACTTTTATTAGTGAGCAAATAGAAAATATTTCTTAAAATCTTTACTAGGAGTTCAATAAGATATTCATTTTCTGTTTTTTTTTTTTGGTTGCTGTTGTTGTTAGGTTCTTTGACCACAATTTCTCATGAAATTCAATAAAAAGCTGAGGATAATATTGTAGAGACACAATTCTGCTAAGATTGTTATCAGAGAAATATAATTCCTCAAAACCAGTTTCTGGATTCATGGCTGTTTAGGGATCAAACTTTTGAGTCTTGCCCAGATTCCCAAGGAAATAATGAGTATTCTATAATATTTCAGCTATTCCAAACCAAGTCAAATCAGCTTTCCAGCACAGAAAGGTCTCACATGTCATTGATACTGTTAGTAGATTTCATTTTTTATACATATGTGTTTTCATGATCACTAACTATATGTAGTATGGAGAAAAAAAAAGATGAGGGTTTGAGTTTACAATTTTTTCATATTTTAGAAAGGAGAGTTACGCAGATCTGTCTTCATCACATTTTTCTACCATACATCCACATTTTCTTTCTCAGAAGTTTTGTTTCCCACTGTTCCCTTCTGTGTTTTTTTCAACTACCCCATTGTTTGTGCTTGTTTTATTATTTTTTCAGTTTGATATAATTTCAGTCACAGAAAATATGCAAGAATAACATCTCACTCAGGATCCCATATTCAGAACCTCATACTTTATTTTTCACTTTATGACCCTGATATTTTGGAAATGCACATAGTTGTTACTTTGTAGAGTGGCTATCAGTCTAAGTTTCCTGGGTGTTTCCTAAAGATTGAGTATAGGTTATAAGATTCTGCAGGTATTATGCAGGATGTATTTTGTACCTTTCAATATGCATCACATCAAGAGACACATGGTCCTCCAGGTGTCCCATTACAGATGGTCAATTTCATTATTTATGCCCAGAGTCCTAGGATATTTACTACAGTCCTTTCCTATACTCATCTACCCTACAAACAACAAATAATTCACTGAGATGTAATTAATATTTTCCACATGACTCTCAAATTTATTTTCCCTTTCCTATCATCCCTCCAATGGTCTTAGGTAAAAGTCACACTTTTATAATATGTAGTAGATTAAGACTATGACTTTCTAACTGTCCACCCCATCCTCCATCCCGTTATTCATTGTACTCTTCATGTAGCTTACAGTGTTGGTATTTTAGATGATAAGGTCCCTGACAGCAAGGATCTTGCCTGTTTTGAATGCCATGGGACTTAAAATAGTATTAAAAACATAATAAGGATTCCATAAAATTGGTTGAATAAAGTAATAAAGTACAAATTTTAAAATATAACTTTTAAACTTAAAATCCTTCTGTAGTTTCCCTCAAATCTATAGTCATTCTTCTAACATCTTGGGGCTAGCTAACTGAAGACAAGGTTACCATTCCAA
>NW_003852564.1:3845920-3848229 GCF_000181295.1 Otolemur garnettii
TCAAGGTGCTCATCAGATACCTTGGTGTTACTTTTACTCTTAATGTGCTTCATTTTTGAAAATAGTAGCTCACAAATGTAGGTGCTACCAAAAAGCAATGACGTGAATAAGGCTTGATTATGAAACAAGGGATCTCTGTCACTGTGAAGACAAGACTAGAAAGGTCCAGCAAGGAGACATGATTTTTTTCTTTAAGTTGAATGTCAGATTTGCAGCTCAACGCATTTCACTTGAAAATTAGCAGGGTACTTATTTATGTCAACAGACAATGGAGCAGCAAATGCACCAAAATATTGACGATTTTCCCAGAAATCTTGAAATCTGTTTTCAAATTATTGTATCAAGTTGAAAAGCAAAGCTGCACATTGTTTGCTTTTCACAGGGCTCTGTTTAGCCAACGTGTCTAAAGTGTTTGCCTTAATTTGAGTTTGCCATAATTTCAGTTTCATTTGAAACATTGCATTGATAAGTTGGTTTTCACCTTGAAGACACGTTTCACTCCTTTCAATGAGCAGCTAAATCCACTAAAAATGCTAAATCTGTTAGCCAGTTTTCATTGTTAAGTTCTGGCATAAATTTGGTTTTTGATACCATGAACACCTTGATAACATGTTGCAAAACTAGATCAGACAATTAAACTTATGAACTCATCCTAGAAAAAGTGCTACATCCCCCCTTGCTGAATTTCACTATGGTATTCTTTGACACACACCCTTTGGCCATCTGGTGACGACAGTGATATTCAGCAATGAAATATGTTGTGCTTTTCCGGGATGAGTTTATGAACTTAGTTGTTTTAGCTCAGAAAATCTTTTTAACATTTGGCCTCAACTTAGCGATGTTACTTCTGAAAATTAAATGATGTCATCATAGTCAGTATTAATACTTTAAGGGAATTGGCAATATTTCACTCTCTTGGTCCTTATGAAATTTGTAGTCCAGATGACACTTTGCATAATGGTTTCCATTTTTAAGTCTTTTGTTCAAAAATGTTCTTAATGTACTATCCAATGATACTACACCAAGCATGAGTTTGGGGTTGTAATTGCATCATCTGCTCTTAAGTTCCTATCTTTTACCTACCCTTACCTTGGCCCCATTGATAACTATACAAAGTATAAAGAAAATTGCTTTAACATATTTTTTACTGCTTTATATAAATCTCTTGATTTTTGTGTGTGTCTTATTGATGATACTAAAGAAGCCATTTCTTCAGTGACATATTTGTCATCAATACCTCTAATAAAAATGGCATGTTGAGCTATAGCTATTTGTACCATCAAAGCTGCCATCCCTCACCAAAGCATAAGATTTAAATAAGCAGCTTTACCCTCCAAACTTCTTTTAAGAGATTTTCCAGTTTCTACAGTTCACCCGCATATAGCACAGTGAGACAAACTGATTTTAGAAGTAACCCCCTTTTTAAGATCAAATTATATCTGCCATGTTTTGTATACATTGCTTAATAAACTCATCAAGTAAGTGGTTTTGATATTTTCCTATTAAATATGCCACCACGTAACTGTCTTTTACTCTGGAATCTGTCTGAGTTGTAACTTTTAAAAAAACAGGGTTTTTTTTTGAAACAGATGTTTTTTCAGTTCCACTATTTTGTCCTTACCACGCAATTCTTCATATTCATCAAATTTGGCAGCGTGTCATCACAAATAATGCCCCTTCAAATTACAGTTTCTGAAAACTTACATAAATTTCCTACGAATTAAACACAGTGCCTTACTATTTGCTTTGACAAGAAATAATTATCTGTCCACTGTTCATTAGTCTTCCTTCATCTGCAATTTTTCTTTTAGGGTGTTCTGTTTTCTTTTTAGATGCTGTAAAAGCTGTGCTGGGGTTAAGTAATAATAGATAAGGGACTGTATTTACTTTTACTGTGATTATTAATTGACAGGAAAAATAGAAAGCAAGGTTTGGGTTCTTCCAAATCTCATCTGCCAATGGAGAGCAAGGCCGAGGGCCAACTATAAAGCATGGCAGACAGTGTGCAAGACACCATTGTGGTGTGAAAGTGCCCTTAGTAATCGAATAAGGATGCTTTACTTCTAAATAACACTGAATGCCTAATGTTGCAGTGGTAGGTTGAAATATTATTGTTATCACCGTCTCGCCAAGTCACCATGAACACATGTAACGCCTGACGGTGTCAATTCAACTGTCTGCCTCAGAAGATAAGGCACTGGAAGCCAATGACTGCCCTGAAACTGAAGCCAGGCATGCATACAAATGCAAGAGTGCACTTACGTGTATCTTACGTGACATTCTGACACGATATTGTCATCTACAAAATT
>NW_003852564.1:3849084-3855986 GCF_000181295.1 Otolemur garnettii
GAATATGCATAAGTTAGTTTAGAATGCATAAATGTCTTGGCAGAGGACTGTAGCCATAGTAAAAATCTTAGTCATATCAACCAATTTTAATTTTTGTGCTGCTAATTTTTAAGCATTCCTTCCAGAGTACTAGACATGAATCACATTTCTAAAAATATATTTTCAATTTTGTTGTCATTTTCTTCCAGTAACTGAAATAAAGTCTAGACTATTTGGATAATTTAAAATATAATGAAACAGTAATCTAATGACCAATAAAGTTCAGTAAATGTTCTGATGCATCTCTTTACTACCAGGAAATAATAAATAGTAAGCTAATTTCCATTAGTTAGTTTTGAATATGAATAAAATATTAATATAATAACAAGCTGTAATGTAATAAGACATAAAAGGGAAATATATTTGTTTTTTCCTGCATAAGAAATGTTTCTTAGTTGCCCCCACATTTTAAATATTTATTTACTACAAAGATCATGGTGAACTAAAAAGTTTTAAATTCATCTAAAAGTTTGAGGAGTAAAAACTGAATTAAAAATCAGTCAAAGAAATATTCCATTTTAAAATGTCATGTAGAATTATAAAAGTATAGTTATTTCAAAATATATTTCATTAAATGGATGACAATTTAGTTAAAAATAAAATTTGCATTCTTCTTTTCATTCTTAATCATTCACACTTTTACTTTTCCTATTCAATGATTTTTCAAAAATATATCACTCATTATATTAAGAAAATTGATTTCATAATCACTTTCCTAGTGACAGTGACACCTCTAAGCATCTATCTGTTACTACAGAAAGATGCATGATATCTATTTGCATAGAGTATCTTTGGAACTGAAAGGATATGAGAGCTGAAGGTTTAATTCTGAGAAAATCCTAGAACATAAAGTTACATTTTATACCACAACATTATTATGAAAATCCATGTTTTTCCCCAAATATTCAGAATTTTGAAAAATCATATGATTACCCTTGCCCATGTAATAACATTTAGTCTCCTTAGACAAGGAGCGATTTGTGAGTGGCCTTGCCTAAATTTTCCGACTTAATATTCTAGTCTAGTCTCCATTTAATGAACTGTTGACAAAGAAACAAGACTGTAACACATGAAACAATTGGCGCACAGACATGCTGATACAAAACATGTTTACTGAGGTGCAAGCTCCACCGCCAATGGATCAGCAGTACGCTAGAATAATCAAAAAGTTCTTGGAGTAAATATTAAATAAGGCCTGGAAAGAAGAGCAGGATATTAATTGGTTTATGGAAGGGAGAATACCATTTCTCTGAGAACACATTAAAGAATGGAGAATTATGATTTGGATCTTGACAATATTAAGAGCAATAAGCAAAGCAGTTGCATTCATATTCAGAAGTAAACTAGAATTAGAATTTGAAGGGTGAGAGAGACTATTAAAATAGAAGAGGCTTGACTGGTTTTAGGAGTAGGAATATGAACAAGAAATCAGATGTAGTTTTTTCCTCAAGCCTAATTGCACAATACGTGCGTGATTTTGTCCATTCATCATTTATTGCTGTGTATCGGACATCTTTGTTTAATACCTAGAAAAGTTAAAACATTGCCCAATTTTAGAAAAATAAAATTCGAGACACAAACACAAATGTTTTAAAGGAAAGAAGTTATAATAATTTCTTCAACAAATATTTGTTGAGCAACTTCTCCAAGTACTGGGCATCACTGTCAGAGGTTAGAAGTTAAGAGGAAGAAAATAACGAGTCCCGAGGACTACAGGACACTGGAGAGTTTCTGCATTGCTTAAATGCTCTTAGTTTATTTCTTTTAATCAGGAAAGTAAAAAAAAAAAAAAAAAGACAAGTGTGATAACTTTCTCCATTGACCTATTGTAATTCTTACCTTAAAATATATCTGAATTGAATTTTCATCATCTAGACTGACCTGAGGTTCCAAGAGATTCAGAGGACATCTCAGGTCATATAGAGAAGATAATAATTATTTGAGTCTTTTTTTTCCAAGGCACTCCCCAAATTTCAGGGTATTATATTGACTTCCAGAAATGTAGCACGGAGGAAAATGTGAGGTATAGTGAAACAGCTAATCACTTTGCTGTTTTATCTTCTCAAAAATATTACCATCTGTCAGTTGCTAAGTGAAAAGCAAAGCTAATTTACACTTCTTTGAAATTCCTTTAACGTCAACAAGTCCCCTTTTCAAAGAACTGCTGGAATCTTGGCTTAGTTAGGGACACATTGAATCTTTGACAAGTGATCAGAAGAATTTCAGTTACTTTTAATTTCTGTAGAAATGAGAGGACAGTACTATGTGAAGAGGAGAGTATGAAGAAAAGAAAAATGTCACAATCTGTTTTTCCCTTTTTGTATGTATTTATTTCTAAAAATGGTTGAAAATAATTTAATGTGTCACCAGTTAAATGTAACCAATTATTAAAAAAAATCAATTGATAGTTATATTAGAAATCTACACAAGTTACTTCCTACAAAGTAAAGCAAAGCCACATTATTTTGTAGCTTTTTTTTTTTCATTCTGGAGAGATGATTCTAGTTCTCTCTGCAAAATCTGTGTGTATGTACATGAGTGTGATTTATCAAAAAAATGAATTTTCAAGAACACTAATTGAATAGTTACTAATTATATAATCATCGTTAAATAAGCTTGGGGGAAATATACATATAAGGAGTCAAAATTTTACCTAAATATATTATAGATTTATTCCAAACATACCTTTAGAACTATTTCAATATTAACAAAATAATAAAATATTAGTAAAATTTTTAGTGTTTTAAATTGGAATAGGCCACAAAATTGTATTTTATGATTATCAAACAATACAGCCTATAAAATCAAGTAATTGAGTCAGATAACATTTTAATAAATATCTTTTCTATTCTTGTTACATCGTTTAAAGAAGGAGAATGACATATTGCTAGTCATTGCAGCAGGTATGTGTGTAAAACCATTATTTTCATGTTTAACTACCCAAGAGTCTATCAATTCCTATCCCTCTTACAAGCTTTACTTATTCCTTAGGTAGGTTAAGGCGGTGATCTCCAACCTTTATGGCACCAGGGAACAGATACATGAAAGAAAATTTTTCCACAGACTGGGGGGAAGGGGAGCTCAGGTGGTAATGCCATTAGTGGGGAGCAGCTGTAAATACAAATTAAGCTTTTTCTCACTGTCTGCTGTGTGGCCTGGTTCCTATCAGACCATAAATTAGAAACTTTTTGGTATCAGGGAGCTGTTTTATGGATTGCAATATTTCCACAGGTAGTGGGGATGGGACAAGAGGCAGAACTCAGGTGGTAATGCTGTGTGGTGGGGTTCTGGGCAGACCGCAGCCCAGTACCGGTCTTTGGCCAGGCTTGGGAACAGCAGAGTTGAGAGACTGGCTCAAGGTATGATAATTAATTTGTTTGCACAGTACCAATGGGCTGTCTAACTTACCTGCTATGAATCTTCATCTAATACTCTTTCCATCACCTACGCTGACTGGTATTCATTCTTAGGTTTCCTCTATACTGTTGGCATGGTTCCTTGATAATCAACACATTGCTGTTCATACTTAAACAATTTCACCAAAACAGTAGAAGACTCATAGAGAAATTACAAAACCAGTTAGTAGTAGTTTCATATGTGAATCCCCATTCACAGTTGTGCTTACTGGCATGTAAGTTATTGGAGGAAAAATTGTTTTTTAAAAATTTTGCGTAACTACCAAAATCACAAAATAATTCCCTTCATGATAAATGAAACACAGTTATGAAAATATGAATGCATAAATTTAGATATACTTCTTGTGTATGTATCTGTAGGCCAAAAATCACATGCAATGTTAAAGGCTGTGCATATGTGTAATAGGAAGACTCATGCCATCAGCTTGTTTTCTTGATCTATCAGACATCTTTCTGATAATGTATATTGTTAATGAGCAGAAGAGAGTGAGATTTGTGTATATATGTGTAATGTCTATTTATATGTGTAATAATATATAATTGACAATATAAATAATGAGACCAAATAGACTTTGATCATGTTCCTTATCAGATATTACAAGAGATGAAGTTAATTAATTTTACAAAGATAAATAATACAAACCAGAAGAACGACCCTCTTTTTTTCCCTGTTAGTTAGCTTTACAAGGAAGTAAAAACGGCTGTTGGAGAGTTAGTTTCTGCTTCCAATTGACCATATCTACAAACTCTTTTTGAAGGACTCTTTTCTCAGGATTTCTAAATATTTGCAGCACAAGACATCAGAAACAAGAAGCAAAGAGATAGTTCTTCAAATTATTTACGAGGTATGCCAATGGAAGGGATGATCTCCGCTTTTCATCCTTCATTACCATGTCTTTGAATTAAGGGAACAGGAAGGATAACACCACACACTGGCTCTCCAGTGAGGCATATGAAGAATTTCAGGCAAACCTTGTAGATCTGTCCTCAAGCAGGTGCCATAACTTATCCTAGGGCAACTCTATCATTTAATCAAACCAGTTGCTTTGGATGATAGGACTCATACAAAAGAATCAGTCCATTCTTTGTGTAGGAATCAATTACCACAATTCCTTTGCTGTAAAAAAGACGCTGGTTTAATGACCCAGAGTCAAATCTAAGATGAATATTCTTGTAAAATTAACTTCTATAGTAAGTTACTCAAGAAGGGGAGAGAAGGTAGGTAGGACAGGAGAAGAGCAAGCTAAGCAAAGAAGTCATCTTAGCTGAAATCTCACTTCATTTTGATTGCGTGGAAAGAGTTTGGAGCAAAACAACCACAGAGAATTTTCTTTTTCAGGCAATGTGGGTAGCCACTGGACTTTATGAAATCTATTGCTCGGTCATATAAATTCTCCAGATAATGGGATGGCTATGATTTATTAGCATCCAGATCAAACAGCTGCTGGGGATGTGTTCACCTTTCCAGTGAATGATATTGAGCAGTGGAACACAGTGCCCTGGAACCAGTGCCATCCACTGCAGAGTTTATGTTGTGGGGGATACCAGGATGCTAGATAAAGGACACTGAAGTTAATCATATCAACACTGACTGGCATTAAAGACAAATCTATATTTGAAACATTTTCTCTCTGTGAGCACACATGGTGACCCTCCATGGTAAAAGAGATTCAAGATAATTAGACAGTTACCACGGTGTTGGTTGGGTACCCAGGAACTGTTACTCTGTCTGGGGGGTATAATCATTGACCTCTGATCTTTACAACACTGGTCATAGACAGATCAAGGTAAAAATAATAACTAAAAAAATAAAAACTACAAAACAACAACAAAAATATACACCACATTTCTTTATCTACTTCCATAAATACTTTGTTCAATAACCAATCATCAAAATCCTCCTCCAATGTAGACAAATTCCAGTTGGCAGTTTTTTGGTATACAAATGTATTCACATTATTCTAAGTAGAAAATTTCCAAACTTTTCTATATTTTCTTAATTTAATTTTCAGCTATTAGCATTCACTATAATTTTTCCTAATCTTGCCCATCTATTAACCACTGCCCATGAGTCCATGTGGATCCATGATTTAACCATCTTTTCTTTCATGATAAATAAACAACCAAACTTCCTGCTTGCATTTTGATCATTAGAAAGTGTTAATATAAGGCAACAGATGTCTACTTAGAGCTGGTACCAGCATCTTATACAGATCCATCCATGTATAGAACTGAAGGTGTTACTCTTTAAGGAACTGCTTTGAGGAAACTTACCGTAAATCTTTAGCATAGGAAGAGGTCTAAGAACAGCAGGAGCCAGGGGTTACTGAGTCATGTCTTTGAGTAAATTGCTTCTTTTTTTCAGAACTACTTCATATAAATTTCTTCTACGTTATAATGAATAATGCTGGACATGATCAACTTTGTTGAGAATCAAGTCATATTTATCAGTCATATTTACCACTTTGTCTCCATACGCATGGGACATGATAAAGCGTCAATGGACTTGTGCTGGAGGATGTGATATGATTATATGATTTTAAAATGAGACACATAAAAGCTGTATAAAAATTAACCTATAAAAATTAACTTACTCTTATAACTTTATTTTCTTTTCCTCTGCAATGTTGATTTAGAAAAGGTAAATTTAGCTGCTGTAGTGATTAGAAAAAGCCCTTAAAGTCTCAGTGGTTTAATCGATCTTCTTTTTTCCTATCTGTGATTTTTAAAATGTCTATAAATAGTATACATCGATTTTTCTAATCTTTCTTTACCTGGAAATTGTTTCCATAGCTATCCTTAACTACATGTAATGCTTCACTTAACAGTTGTGGTGAGACTGAGGTTCAGGGGCTGATCACATATGTGTGTGTGTGTGTGTGTGTGTATTATATTCATATACATACCCAAATATGTAGAGGCACACAATAACCATAAGCATTAGTTTGACTAAATATATTTCTCAGGAGGGGTAACATCGAATACAGAATTACAGATTAAGATTAGAGCTACAAAAACAGTAGATGGAATCCTCAGAGGGAAAAGCAGCACTGATTTGGAATGGAAACTTGGAGTGTGTGAAATCAGAAATTCCTTACTGTCTTAGAAAAGAGGTTTGAATGTTAGCTCTGTGGTGAGTGTGTGTGTGTGTGTGTGTGTGTGCGTGCGTTGTAGCTCACCGTATGGCAGGAAAGACTATATTCATCACACCATACTGAACGACTTTAGGGTGGAAAGAAATGGAAAGTTCAATGAACTCAACAGTTTGCTAGAGGTTAGAGAACTGTGATTGGTGAGCTTCGCTTCTTATCATTCATAATCTTATGAATGAATTATGCGCTTTTGGATTTTAATCCAGGACAGCATGATATCACAGAGGTATTCAAGTACAGGAGGTGCATCATTACATCCCGAATCTTGACTAATTCCTTTTCACACTAAGTGGAG
>NW_003852564.1:3858330-3859993 GCF_000181295.1 Otolemur garnettii
AAGCTATTTTCTAATTTCAAGGAAGTTATTCTACTGGAGAGTCAACCTAATTATTCATTAGAATCAATTAAACATTTCTTTGTAATGTTTCCCTTTGAGATAATTATGAATCAACAAAGATTTATGAAACCCCACTGAATCTGAGAAATTCTCCAGCTCACAACCATAAAAACACATAATTTCTTCCTTGAAATAACAAAATATTATTTTTTGCTAATTTATAAATATATACATTATTGTTATTAATGAACAGGTAGAATATTATATGTTAAAAGTTTTACATTTAGTCATTCTCTTCTCTGGTGAGAAAATAAGAATATATGCAGACTAAAAATGAAATAAATCAAATCTAAAAGAAATATATGATACAATAAAATTAGCACATTTCTCTTTCCTTTAGTTACTTTCCTTTTCAACTTTCTCTATATCCTAATATTTTTCTAAATGTAAAGGTGAAATCTAGCTGTAAGGATATAGTCATAAAATGGTCCCATTTACATTATCCATATACACTGGTATATTTTGATTAGTATCTGAGATGTTATTTTGACTCAGGTGAACACTTTATAGAAAATATAATCATGAAAAAAGTAACAGGAAATTCTGTCAATGGCAGAATTTCATTGATTAAAATCAATAATTGATTCTGCCTATGAAAAGTTTTCTGTGCAGTTTGACTGTTCACTCTGATCTCTAAGTGAAGGAGGAAACTGGTGTGTATTTTAGGGAATGTAAAAATTATTGAATTTTCTATCTCTTATTATGAAAGTTTCCTTAAATAATTGGCCACTTTTCCAATCCACAAAATAATAGTAAGAATAATACTTTGAAGACAATCTTACTCGTGGGTGAAAATGAAAGTAAGTTACGGGTCCCATGATTCTCATCATTTTCATTTCATTGCACTATCATTTATGAATTCTTTACACATACAATTTAGGAATAGCCTTCACCACCGCCCCCATCATTATTGATATTACACATTTGAAAGAGATTCACTAGAACAAAACTAAACAAGTAGTCAACATATCATGTAGTTTAGCATTGTTTTGCAAAGATCATGTTGGTTTGTTTTTTGGTGTTTGAACAACATTAACGATCTATAATTGTGAATTATTTAGTTTTGGTTTGCTACAATCCCTTCATCTTATCATGTTCTTCTATCCTTCAACCTTATCCCATTTGAGGTAGAATTTAATTGAAATCTTTGAGAAATTACATAGTCCCTGAAAGACTATTTCTGTATTTCATACTCTTAAGCATCTTGCTAAGGAATTCTTTTCCTCTCATAATTTGGAATATAATAACTTATATATATTGCATGAAGGGTTACTATCTAAGGAATTTTATAGCAGGAATCTAGAAAGGAAGAGGATTTGTTCAGAAGGTAGAACATCTACTGTTTCAAGTGACTGTTTCAAATGTCAAACATGAAAAAGTAATATCAGAAGCAAAACATAGCAGAGGAAAAGAGAGTCTCCAGAATAGAATTCGGATCTAAAACCATCAATTACCAAGAGACAGAAAGAGAAAGGGAGAGAAAAAGAGGGAGACAAACAGAAAGTAATGATGGTAATTCCAAGACAGAGGAAGGAACATGGGCAAAAACAAAATCAATTAAAATAGTCTTGCAGCTGGGTCCAAAAAAGATACATAATTCACT
>NW_003852564.1:3878732-3880241 GCF_000181295.1 Otolemur garnettii
TCACAGCATAACATTTTTTAATAGTATATTTATAGTAAATTTAATTAGTTAAGATGAACTAATTAATAAGGTGTGGCCCTAATCCAAAATGACTGGGTTTTTTCTAGGAAGACAGTGAAGATATAGGAACAAATGGAAAGAAATCCATGTGACAAGGAAGGCATGAAGTTACACAGCCCTAAATAAAGGAATATGAAAGACTGCAAATCACTAGAAGCTAGGCAGAGATGAGGAAATACTATTCTATAGGGTTCTTAGGAAGAGTAGCCCTCCAAGCAATGATTTTCATTTTCTATTCTCAGAACTCTAAAATAATTTCCTTAGTTTTTTTTAAGGCATTGAATTTTTTGTAGGCTTTTAAAATAACATTTCTAGGATATAATACGTATATACAGTTGTATCATATATATAATATAATACAGTCACCTAAGGTGTTTTTCAGTAAGATCAGGGGATTAAGATAGATAAGTGTCTGTGTATTAGACATTTCTTTCTATATACTTGGTATAAATTATTTGCTCATTCCATTTCTCTCTCCCTCCCTTAATATTAATTTATTCTTTAGGGAACCACTTTATTGGTCTGATACAGTCACTTTAGTTTGATTCTAGATTCCATTTCATCCCATTATAAATATGACCTTAATTAACCTTCTTAAAATGCACTGACTTTCAAGGACAGCTTCCTTGAAAACAATGCTACAGTGCTATTCAACTGCTAAAGTGATATCATTTCATAAAAGCTATTCATAGAATTGGCACTTGAATATTAAAAGCTTCCATCACTTGGAACTTATGTAAACATTGTAATATAAATGTGACTTATCTTTGCTTACAGAAAAGACATTCTGAAAGATATTATGGAATAGTAATCTGCCTTTTGAATAGCCTTCCTAGATAACATGGTAAAACTGTAACACAAAAGGAGTATAATTACAAGTAGCATTCAAAGACATCAAATAAGTTTAAATTTAGAAAATTCTAAATATATTTACTTAAAATTGGTAGATTATCCTTACTGTAAGTCTTGTTGATTCTACAAATTGGGAATTGGGAATACATGTAAAAAACATGTTGATTTTATATTCACATGAAGTTCTCAGTTAAAATATTCTGTATGTTGAAAATTTAACACACTATAATTTAATTTTCTATTAAAATATTGTGTTAATAAGTCCATTAAAGCACAACATAGAAGAAGAATTGAAACCAAAAATCCTCGCATAGCCAAGAACACAGTAAGTAAAGCAAGCAGACAGCCCTCGGAATGGGCGAAGATATTTGCAGGTTATACTTCCAACAAAGGTCTGATAACTAGAATCCACAGAGAACTCAAACTAATCAAAAAGAAAAGAACAACCCCATTTCTTCGTGGGCAACAGAGTTGAACTGAAACTTCTCTGAAGAAGACAGGTGCATGGCCTATAAACACATGAAAAAATGCTCATCATCTTTAATCATCAGAGAAATGCAAATTAAATCCACTTTGAGATATCACCTAACCACATAT
>NW_003852565.1:0-16335 GCF_000181295.1 Otolemur garnettii
CCTAACACTAACCCTAGCCCTAACCATAACCCCTAACCCTAACCCTAGCTCTAACCCTTATCCTAACTCTAGCCCTAACCCTGATCCTAACCCTAACCCCAACCCCTAACCCTAATCCTACAGCCTAGCCCTAACTGTACTTGTACTGACATATATCATTTGATTCTTTCGTGACCTTTAAAATGTGGTTTTTGGCAAGCAAACATTTATTTTAATGTTATTTTACTTTACTTATTTATTTAGGGTTTATTTCATTTTATTTATTTTTATTTATTTTTTGAGACAGAGTCTCAAGCTATTGCCCTGGGTACAGTGCCATTGGGTCATAGCTCACAGCAACCTCTATCTTGGGCTCTCACAATCCTCTGGCCTCAGTTTTTCTTTTTTTAGTAGAGATGGTGTCTTGCTTTTGCTTTGGCTGCTCTTGAACTCATGAGCTCTAGCAAGCCACCTACCTTGGGGTCTCAGAGTGCTGAGATTATGGGTTCCTGCCACCAGACCTGGCCCAAGCAAATATTTTTAAAGGCAAAATTCACTTCATATGCATTCCAATCTAGAAGTTCAGCGCAGTCAGTGTCTTTGAGTGCCTGTGCTTGGGTCAGAAGTAATGCCTGTTCCATTTTACATTTCACTGGAACTTTACATTCTCATGATGAGCATCTCTAGCTTTTCATTCCAAACTGTCTGTAGGCACCGTGTGCCATGGAATTACAACTTCTCTTTCTCCCTCTGTTTTCTCCAAACGGAATTGTTTCTCAAGTTTCTGCATGTTCTGGAATGGAAATTTCTCAGAGGTGACCTCTTCTTTGGAATAGTTCAAGAGCATCAGGCCTCTGAACAAGGAGTAGGAAAAGAGAAGAAAAGTCAAACACAAGGTTCATCTGGTTTTACATTAACTACAAAAAGCTGGACATCATAAGAATGTGGCTTGGTTCGAAAAGTCTGATTCCCACACCTGTAATCCTAGCACTCTGGAAGGTTGAGGCAGGTGCATTGCTTGAGACCAGGAGTTTGAGACCAGCCTGATCAAGAACAAGACTCTAAACCCCCATCTCTGGGTGGCACTTATGGTCTATTGAGTAAGGGGGCCAGCCCCATATACTGAGGGTGGTGGGTTCGAACGCAGCCCCAGCCAAACTGCAACAAAAAAATAGCCAGGTGTTGTAGTGGGCACCTGTTGTCCCAACTACTTGTGAGGCTGAGGCAAGTGAACCACCTAAGCCCAAGAACTGGAGGCCATAGCACTCTACCGAGGGCAACAAAGTAAAACTCTGTCTCTTAAAAAATAAAAAAAAAAAAAAGACTCCATCTCTACTAGAAATAGAAAAGCTACTTCAGTCTGGTGGGAGGCAAGAGGATCTCTTGAGCCCATGAGCTTGAGGTTGCTATGAACTGTGACACCACAGCATTCTACCCAGGGTGACAGAGTGAGACTGTGTCTCCAAAAAAAAGAAAGAAAAAGAAAAGTCTGAGTCTTGGTGTGGAAATGAGTATTTGGCTGTCTCACCACAGCTTTCTTGTTGGGACTGTCTGGGAAACTTTCCTGGGGAGCATAATTTTTTGACCTGTGAGGTATGAACTTCCAAGCACTCAGTTATTTGGGTGTGTTCCAGTTTCTCTTAGTCTGTCCAGTTTGCCTTTCATTTTTAGGAAAAACAAGTTGATCTGTGCAGGATAACACTCAGCTGCTGGACTTGCTTGAGGTGCTGGATTTGAGTGGTCAGTTCATGCATCTCTTATTCCTAGTTGCATCACAAGGGAGTTTACCTGCATGCAGACACCTGCTGTTGTGCTTTACTTTTTCTTCAGATTCCCTTAAGTTCCATCCTTAGAGTTCAGATCTGTGCATTCACCCTTCAAAGCTTGTCCCTCTGCTTCCTATCATTTCCATCTCAATATTAATCATCTCACACCATAACTGTGAAGTCTGTTTCACTCATTGAACATCCTTGGAAGGGGTTCTGTACGTCTCGAATTCTCTCCAGATGGAAGCTGTGATGGTGCTGCCTATCACATAGGCCAAGACTGTGTTGCTACTCAATTTTCAACTTTCCTAATATAATTTTAAATTTTAAAATTGGGAAAATGTACATATGCAGAAGAGAGATATAACTAACTCCAGTATGCATGTACCTTTCGAAATTATTACCATTATGCTAACCTTGTTTTAGCTATTCCACATAAATCTGGGGGCAAGCAGAAGTGAAGGTTAGAGTATTTGTTAATATTCCTGGTAACATACCATCTCATCATTTTGACAGGCATCTCTAACATATCAGCACTATAAAAATGTATGTAATCCCACTTAATAAATTAATTCCTTAGAATCAGCTAATATCCAGTATATAATCATATGTCACTAGGACATTGTCCTAGAAATGTTTTTGCATAGTATCTTTAAATCAAGATTCTAAGAATGTTCAATATTGCATTTGTTTATAGTCCCTTTTTACAAGCCATTTACAACTCATTTTTCAAACTGAGTCCATTTTCCTATAGACTGTCTCACCTTATGAATTTGGCTGATTACTTCTGTGTCATATTTTTTTCATTTGTTCCAGTTTATTAACTTAAAACAGTTCATTTCAGACAACTGGTAGTTAGATCCAGTATACTGATTCTATTTATGTTCTTCTTTTGTCAAGAATATTTCATAGGTGGTGCTTTGGAGTTCCAATTGAATCACATCAAGAGGCTCTTCATGCCTGAGCAGTCTCACTTTTAGCATATTCAGGTGTTGTCAGCTGGAATCATTGATGAGAAAATTTTCCATTAACCTTTGACCTAATGGTTTCACCTTCCACTGATGTTCAGTGTTAGATAACATAATTTCATTAAGGTAGAACATTGGTGATTGTATGATTTTCTTATTTCTTTTGCCCTAATTTACAATCCTACTGAGAGCTCTTTTCTCAGCAATTATTTGGTTATCCTGGTACTTAATTTGTACAGAAAAGGTAAGAAAGTCACAATTCTTTCATTTCTCAATTTTTAGTCTGCTGATGTGTTGCACTGGCAACTATAGCAGTGAAGAATGAATTTATTATTTTTAAAGCATCATTACTAACTTATTTTAATATATTTGATATTATGCTTGATACTCAATATATTTCAGTCATGTTTCCTTATTTTTTAACTTTTCATGCTGAAAGAATTATAGATTTGTAGGAAGTTGCAAAAAAAAGTATACAGAAGCCCCATGTACCCTTGGTTTTCTCAATAGCTATATAGCACCTAACTACAGTATAGTATCAAAACCAGGAAATTGACATTGGTAGTGTTTTCTGTATTTCTATGACATTTTATCGTGTAGATTTGTGATACCTGTACTACAGTCAAGATACTGAACTATTCTGTCATCACAAAGATCTTTCTTCTGTTACTCTTTATGGTGACACACATCCTTCACTCTGCCCCCATCCTCCTGGCAACAACTAATCTGTTCTCCATTTCTCAAATTTTGTCATTTTGAGAATGCTGTAAATAGAAATCATACAGTATGTGACCTTTTGAGATTGGCTTTTTATGCAGAATTATACCATTGAGATCTAGCTCATTTGTTATATATCAACAATTTATTCCTTTTCAATTGCTGAGCAATCTTCCGTGGTATGGATGATTTATTGAAGGGACAATGAGGAGTGATGTTACAGCTTTGACCATGTAGACATGGATGAGCTGCAGTGATAAGGGTATGAAGTAAAGTGAGGAAGTCTCCTAGGAGTCTGGGGTCTAAGCTAACGCAGCAAGGGAGAGAGGACAGATTTCAGGGAAGACTCAGAAATCAAATCATTGTTCTTTATTACTAAGAGGAAAGACAGCATGAGGGAGAGGACAGGAAGAGGTGACCAGTGTAACTACTAGGTTGCTGGCTGCCTGATGTGGGATATGGCAATGCACACCTCAAGGCAGGAAACCAGGGATAAGAGGCTGACAAGGAAGCAAGAGAATAAATTCAGTTGAGTGTCTGTGCCATCCTAATTGACACTCATTCATTCCTTTGTTAATTATTTATTGAGTCTCAGCTATGATCCAGGTATTATTACATGTGTTCACATTATTACTGTGTAAGCAAGACTCTCGTGTAGCTGACATCTTAGTGCGTGAAACAGACAATAAACAACTATACTGTACACGCATGTATATATACATCCGCTTTAATTCCTGGGGATGTACAATCAGCAATCAGATTATGGGTGTAAGGCGTCAAGACAAATAGGAGCTGCACATTTGAGAATTACCAGCACAGAGATGACAGTTAAAACTGCAGGAGAGGGCGGCGCCTGTGGCTCAGTGGGTAGGACGCCGTCCCCATATACCGAGGGTGGCGGGTTCGAACCCGGCCGCGGCCAAACTGCAACAAAAAAATAGCCAGGCGTCTTGGCGGGTGACTGTAGTCCCAGCTACTCGGGAGGCCGAGACAAGAGAATCGCCTAAGCCCAGAAGCTGGAGGTTGCTGTGAGTGTGACGCCACAGTGCTATACCGAGGGCAATAAAGTTAGACTCTGTCTCTAAAAAAAAAAAAAGAAAGAAAGAAAGAAAGAAAGAAATGATGATAATAATAATAAAGTCCAACTCCGAGAACCCTCTCAATTCACTATCCTCCCAGTAGAAAAGGCGCTCTCCGGCCGCCGAGAAAGCGCGCCAAAGCCCCAGCAGCGAGCGAGGCGAGCTCTCGCGTGAACTGCCGATACTTCGCGGGAGGGCACCGCGACTAGAGCCCGAACTCTCGCGACAACAGCCGCCAGCTCGCCGAGGCATGGCGCGGCCGGGGCCGGCCTGCACCCAGCTGGACAGGGAACAGGAGCGCGACGTGCGCGAGCTCGTCCGGAGCGTCACTGGACTCCAAGACGAGGGCGACCCCAACTTCCAGCTGGCCTTAAACTTCGCCTGGTCCAACTTCAGGTGTGGGCGCGGCACGCGGACCAGTTCCCGGCCACAGCCCCCGGGCTGCGCGCTTGGTCCCCGTGGTCCTGTGCCAGAGCCCGGAGCCGGGGGGCGGGGCGGGTGGGCGAGGCTGCGCGCGCAGCGCGGCCGCGGGAACCTGGGTGGGTGAGTGGGTGCGGCGGCTGGGAGGGCTCGGCGGGCGCCGCTGCTGGGCTGAGCGCTGGAGACCAGACCTGCGCCGCTGAAACTGTCCGCCCCCGGGCGCCACGCTGGTCCATGTCTGACCCGGTCCCTGCCGCACTTGCTGCGCTTCCAGCAGTGCAGGGCACACAGAAAATCATTTTGTCAGTACATCGGCTAGTGCATTTTTGGAGCAAAAGTATATTCACATTCTGAGATTGTGTCCTCACTGACTCTTTCTCCCTGTTCCCACTGCAGGTCTCACTTATCCTACTCTCATTTTCCTTTTTCCAAAATAAGAAGTCATAACACATTGAATAATTCTGTGTTGTTGACACTGTCTCCTCCGCTTCCACTTCTAGCTGAAACTTAAGTTATATCTGCACGTGGTACTGGTCATGTAATACAATTTCTAATGTAGTTTCTTATGTAAATAATTTATAAAGATTTATGCAGTTTAGATATTTAGGCAGATGTCCTGTTTTTCTTTATGGAAGATGTAAATTAAACAATAATTTTATGGTCATTAACCATATGGAATTATTACCAAAAGAATGTTAGTCATTGTTAGTATTCTACCTATTTGATTTCAGTGAATCAAATCTCGACTAGTAAACAGTTTTCCTTTTTTTTTTTAGAGACAGAGTCTCACTTTTTCACCCAAGTGCCTTGGCGTCTCATCTCACCGCATCCTCCAGCTCTTGGGCGTAGGCAATTGTCTTGCCTCAGCCTCCCGAGTGGCTGGGACTACGGGGCGCCCGCCGCAATGCGCGGCTATTTTTTTTTTTAATTGCATTTGCCATGGTTGTTTAGCTGACCAGGCTGGGTGGGAAACCACCAGCCTTGGTGTATGTGACCAGTACTGTGATCACTGTGCTCCTGGCGCCGAGCCTCACAATCTGTAATCTTTTTTTTTTTTTTTTTTTTTTTGAGACAGAGCCTCAAGCTGTCCCCCTGGGTAGAGTGCCATGGCATTACAGCTCACAGCAACCTCCCACTCCTGGGCTCAAGCGAGTCTCCTGCCTCCGCCTCCCAAGTAGCTGGGACCACAGGCGCCCGCCACAACGCCCGGCTATTTTTTTGGTTGCAGCCGTCATTGTTGTTTGGCGGGTCCGGGCTGGGGATTCGAACCCGCCACCTTAGGTGTACGTGGCTGGCGCCTTAGCCCGTTGAGCTATAGGCGCCGAGCCAATCTGTAATCTTGATTATCTTGATGATTGGGCTCCGCGCCTGTTGCTCAAGCGGCTAAGACGCCAGCCACCACATACACCAGAGCTGGCAGGTTCGCATATAACCCGGGCCTGCAACACAACGACAGCTACAACCAAAAAATGGCCAGGCATTGTGGTGGACGCCTGTGGTCCCAGCTACTTGGGAAGCGGAGGCAAGAGAATCCCTTACGCCCAGGAATTGGAGGTTGCTGTGATGCCACAACATTCTACCCAGGGCAACAGCTTGAGGTTGTCTCAAAAAATAAATAAAAATATTTTAAAAAATGATTGCAGCCACAAAATACCTAGTTGGTTTATAATAAGAACAGTGGACTTGGGCAGCCCCTGAGTCACAGTGAGTAGGGCATAGGCCCCATATACCGGCTGTTGAGTCACAGTGAGTAGAGCACCGGCCCCATAGACCAAGGGTGGTGGGTTCAAACCCAGCCCTGGCCAAACTGCAATGAAAAAATAACCAGGCACTGTGGCGGGTGCCTGTAGTCCCAGCTACTTGGGAGACTGGGGCAAGAGAATTGCAAAAGCCCAAGAGCTGGAGGTTGCTGTGAGCTGTGACACTACGGCACTCTACTGAGGGCAACAAAGTGAGACTCTGTCTCAAAAAAAAGAACAGCAGACTTTCAGATTCTTTGAAAGCAAATTTCTGAAATAATAGACTCGATTCTTAAATGTAATTTATAAAAATGGCCATGTGTGAAATAGACCATATAATATGAGACTGAAATGTTATATCCCCCCAAATTTTTCTGTTAATATTTATAAATGGCAGTAGGCAGATGGTCATCATTTTATTTATTAGAGTCTCACTCTGTTGCTCTGGGTAGGTGCTGTTGAGTCACAGCTCACAGCAACTTCAAACTCCTGGGCTCAACCAATCCTGCCTCAGCCTCCCAGGTAGCTGGGACTGCAGGTACCCACCACAATGCCTGGCTAGTTTTTCTTTCTTTCTTTCTTTCTTTCTTTTTTTTTTTTTTTTGAGACAGAGCTTCAACTTGTCACCCTGAGTAGAGAGCTCTGGTATCACAGCTCACAGCAACCTCCAACTTCTGGACTTAAACGATTCTCTTGCCTCAGCTTCCCAAGTAGCTGGAACTGCAGGCACCCGCCACAACGCCTGCCTATTTTTTGGTTGCAGTTGTCGTTGTTTGGCAGGCCTGGGATGGATTCAAACCCATCAGCTCTGGTGTATGTGACTGGTGCCTTAGCTGCTTGAGCTACAGGCGCTGAGCCTAGTTTTTCTATTTTTATGAGAGATGAGGTCTTGCTCTTATGCTGGTCTAGAACTCCCAGGCTCAAGCAATTCTCCTGCCTCAGCCTCCCAGACTGCTAGGATTACAGGCATAAGTCACAATGCCCAGCCAGTGGTCATCATTTTAGAGTTGAGACAGGCATTAGAATTTACTGTCTGCTTTTACAGATAGAGGAACTAAATTACGGTAGGTAAAGTGATGATCCACTTAGCCCTTTACTGGGATAGAATGAGATGTATTATTAAGTAGTGTAATTCTTTTAAGCAGGAGGATCACTTGAGCTCAGGAGTTTGAGATCAGCCTAAGCAAGAATAAGACCCTGTCTATACTACAAATAGAAAAATTTGCCAAGTGTTGTGGTAGACACCTGTAGTCTAGCTACTTGGAAGGCTGAAGCAGGTCAATCACTTAAACCCAGGAGTATGAGGTTGCTGTGACCTATCATAATGCCACTGCATTCAACTGAGGAAAACAGCAAGACATTGTCTCAAAAAGGCGGGGGGCGGGGGCGGGTGGCTCCTGTGGTTCAGTGAGTAGGGCACCGACCCCATACACCCAGGGTGGTGGGTTCAAACCCAGCCTGGCCAAACTGCAAAAACAAAATACCCACACGTTGTGGTGGGCACCTGTGGTCCCAGTTACTTGGGAGGCTGAGGCAGGAGAATCGCCTAAGCCCAAGAGCTGGAGGTTGCTGTGATACCACGGTACTCTACCAAAGGCGACAAAGTGAAACTCTGTCTCTAAAAAATAATAATAATAATAAAAATAGACAAAAGTTAATTACAGTATAACTTGTAATAGGGGTTCTTAACTTGAAGGTCCAAAGATGTAATTCAGGTGTTTGTGAATTTGGATGAGGAAAAATTATATGTACCTCCGACTAAAAAGTAGCATTTCCTTCAAATATAAATGAAGGCAACAAACAACAGTAGTATTAGCTTACTTATGACTTTGGCACCAGTAGAAATCACACAGTATTTTCACATCATGTTAAGAGATGCAGATATTTCTAAATATTTTTACTGCTACTTGTTTTTCTCATCCTGGCTAGAGTGCAATAGTGTCAACCTACATCACAGCAACCTTAAGCTCCTGGCTCAAGCTATCCACTTGCCTTCGCCCCTGGGTAGTTGAGAATACAGACACTGGTCACCACGCCCAGCTGTTTTTTTCTATTTTTAATTGAGTCAGGGTATAGTCATTCTGGTCTCACACTCCTGAGCTCAAGAGGTCCTCCCACCTTCGTCTCCCAGAGTGCTAACACTGTAAGCGTAAACTGCCACACCCAGCCTGTTCACTGGGTTGCTATTTGACCCACTGTTAGATCTTGTTATTTAATGTTTTCATAAAGAAATAGATGTTTTACTATATCATAAATGTTTTGAGGCATTTGACAATTGTATTTCAGTATCCTTGGTTTCCTTTGTATGTAGTCCTTAGGCTTCATTCTGGCATAAAAATGGCTAGAAACACATGATGTAGAATGTGCTCTGTTAGACTTAGACGCAGAGCTTTATGGGAAGGCAAAGGAGCCAGAGGACGAGGTTGGGAGGATCGAGGTGCACCTGTGTTCTGAGAAAAGGTTGCTTGAACAGTCTCTGAGATGGGGATTATTTGCCTGCCTTTTGGTAGAGGAATGGACTGGGGATGTATTCCATTCTAGAAGTGTATAGCTGAGTTCATAGCGTATAGGGAACTTGAAGGGCCGTGAAACAGGTTTACTTAGCTGTAGTACAAAATTTGCATAAGAATTATATTTTGTTTTCCTTAGATTTCATCGTTTCTTGGATGTCAACAGCCACAAAATAGAAAAGACAATTGAAGGGTAAGTCATTTTGATATTTGTATCTTTATACATATTCAAAAATACATGTATTTTCAGCTCAGCACCTGTAGCTCAGTGAGTAGGGCACTGGCCACATACACTGAGGCTGGTGGGTTTGAACCCAGGGCAGGCCCGCTAAACAGCAATGACAACTGCAATCAAAAAATAGCTGGGCGTTGTGGCAGGCACCTGTAGTCCCAACTACTTGGGAGACTGAGGCAAGAGAATCACTTAAGCCTCAAGAGTTTGAGGTTGCTGTGAGCTGTGACACCACAGCATTCCACCAAGTGTGACATAGTGAGACTCTGTGTCAAAAAAAAAAATGTATTTTTCCTTATAGTTTTAGGTTAATAGAGCTTTATGACAGGTGATTTTTTTTTATATTTTAGGATATATGAAAAATTCATCATTCATTCTGATCTCAGCAAAGCTGCTAGTTGGAAGAGACTAACTACAGAATTTCTAAATGCATCACTTCCTAGCATAAAGGAAATAAAGGTATGTCTTCAATTGTGAGATCTCCGTTGTGCATACTGTTTCCTATCTGAGCATTATCAACTCATTTCTTTCAGTGTTGAAACATTCATTGTATTCTCTTGACTACTGGCTAGAACTGGACCTCCTGGAAATTGACTTCAAAATTGCCAACAAACCAAGTTGTGCCTCTGGTTGTGATGAAAGAGCTTGTTCTTGTTTTGTCATCTTTTTTTCTTTGTTTTGTTTTGTTTTTTGAGACAGAGTCTTGCTTTGTCACCCTGGGTAGAGTGCTATGGCGTCACAGCTCACAGCAACCTCAAACTCTTGGGCTTAAGTAATTCTCTTGCCTCAGCCTCCCAAGTAGCTGGGACTGCAGGTACCTGCCACGATGCCCGGCTATTTTTTTAGAGATGAGGTCTTGCTCTGGCTCAGGCTGATCTCTAACCCGTGAGCTCAGGCAATCTCCATTTAATCATCATCTTGTCTCAAACCTACTGTGGAAGTACAGATCAGAAATTGGCACAAATAATAGCACTATTTGGATAACTTAAACTTTCAAATGGCTTCTTAGCACTTGGAAATAACCAGCTGTACATGCTTACTAACGTCAAATGTACTTTCATAGTCCCCGGGATCACCCTTAGGTGCAGTGATTCAACAAAAGGATTCATAAAAGTCAAAAAAGCTGTTATCCTTACTATTATAATTTATTTATTTATTTTTTTTTTTTTTTTTGAGACAGAGCCTCAAGCTGTCCCCTTGGGTAGAGTGCTGTGGCATTACAGCTCACAGCAACCTCCCACTCCTGGGCTCAAGCGAGTCTCCTGCCTCCGCCTCCCAAGTAGCTGGGACCACAGGCGCCCGCCACAACGCCCGGCTATTTTTTGGTTGCAGCCGTCATTGTTGTTTGGCGGGTCTGGGCTGGGGATTCGAACCCGCCACCTTAGGTGTACGTGGCTGGCGCCTTAGCCAGTTGAGCTATAGGCGCCGAGCCACTATTATAATTTATTATAGTGAAAAGATACAGGTTAGAATCAGCAAAGGGAAAAGGTACATAGAATTAAGTGCAGGAGAAACTAGGCACAAACTTCCAAATGTTCCTTTCATGTGGACTTGCCTGGTGATGCACATAATTCTCCCAATGAACCGTGTGTGACAACACATGCAAAGTGTTGCCAACCAGTGGTGTCCAGGGTTTTCATTAGTGATTGGTCAACATAGTCAGACAGTGCTTAGGTGGCAGAATTTAGTTTCTCAGTCTCTAGCCCCCAAGAAGTCAAACCCAGGGTCTTCACCAAACCAGCAGGCATTTACTATAAGTTACGTTGTTAACATAAACTGGCCAAACTGATAGCACCATGGTCCCAGGCCTCTGGCATACAGAAACACCTTTCTCAGAAGGGTATTTTACAGGTTATCTCAGGAGTCTGTCAAGGATCAATACTAAGGGGTGGCATCTGTAGCTCAAAGAATAGGGCACCAACCCCATATACCGGAGGTGGTAGGTTCAAACCCGGCCCTGGCTAAAAACTGCAAAAAAAAAAAAAAAAGGATTAGTACTAAGAACCTCTGGGATATTTAGGGTTTGGGCAACCCAAGCCTGTTGAGTTACCCCTTTATTGCACACATGTAGTCATTCATTTAATCCTCACGATAACTTTTTTTTTTCCTCTTAAGACAAGAGTCTCACTATGTCACCCTCAGTAGAGTGCAATGACATCACAGCTCACAGCAATCTCAAACTCTTGGGCTTAAGCGATTCTCTTAGCCTCTCAAGTAGCTAGGACTACAGGTTCCCGCCACAATGCCGGGCTATTTTTTTGTTGCAGTTGTCCTGGGTGTTTTAGCTGGCCCAGGCACCAGGTTTGAACCCACCAGCCTAGGTATATGTGGCTGGTGCCTGTCTAACTGAGCTGCAGGCGCCACCCCTCATAATAACTTTTGAGGAGTTTTTTTTTTTTTTTTTTGGAGACAATTTCACTCTGTCACCCTGGGTAGAGTGTCGTGTCATCATAACTCACAGCAACCTCGAACTCTAGGGCTCAAGTGATCTTCCTGCCTCAGTTTTTCATTTTTAGTAGAGATGGGGTCTCAATCTTGCTCAGGCTGGTCTTGAACTCATGCAATCTACCTGCTTGGTCTCCAGAGTGTTAAGATTACAGGTGTGAGCCACTGCACTCAGCCAGAGTATTCTATTATTCCTAGGCTTTGTCTTTGTCAAAGCTGTGGGAATTTGTGACTTAAGGAAGAGAGCTTTAGACAGTTCTTTTAGATTTTTCACCATTTTAAGGAAAGGGCTGTAAAGGTGTTTTTTTTGTTTGTGTTTTTTTGGAGACAGAGTCTCAAGCTGTTGCCTGGGGTAGAGTGCTGTGGAGTCACAGCTCACAGCAACCTCAGACTCTTGGGCTTAAGCGATTCTCTTGCCTCAGCCTCCCAAGTAGCTGGGACTACAGGCACCTACCACAACGCTCGGCTATTTTTTGGTTATAGTTGTCCTTGTTTGGCGGGACCTGGCTGGATTTGAACCCACCAACTCCGGTATGTGTGGCTGGCACCCTAGCTGCTTGAGCTACAGGCGCCAAGCCTATAAAAGATATTTCTAAAAGAATGAGAGCTGCAATGTGCTGAATTCACACCCTGAGGAACAGAAATGCATTTTCATGCATTGTTCCATGAGGACCATTTGGTACAAGGAGGAGATCTTTATCGGATATTTTCTTGAATGATTCCATACAGCTTTCTGTGTAGACTGTAGAATTGAATAATTCAGACCCTGTGACACCCTTATAGTGATGGCAGGCATTTTTAGAGTGCCTACCATATGCCAGGCTCTGTTCATCCCATAAAGAACATATTCACTTGGTACTATCACTGTCCCCATTTTGGCAAGGACTTACTCTCAGTTTTAATTTGTACTAATTAAAATAGCCATGTTGGCCAGGAACAGCGCTTCATGCCTGTAATCCTAGCACTCTGGGAGGCTGAAGTGAGAGGATTGCTCAAGTTCAGGAGTTCAAGATCAACCTGAGCACCAGTGAGACCCATCTCTACTAAAAACAGAAGTTAGCCAGGCTTTGTGACAGGTGCCTGTAGTTGCAGCTGCTTGGGACACTGAGACAAGAAGATTGCTTGAGCCCCAGGAGTTTGAGGGTGCAGTGAGCTATGATGATGCCACTGTACCCTACCCCGGGCTGGTGCCCTACTCACTGAGCCACAGGCAATGCCCCATAACACAGATTTGATGAGTTATATTTCTTTCATTTAATTCAAAATATATTTGTTGTTTTGTTTTGGGGTTTTTTTGCAGTTTTGGCCAGGGCCAGGCTTGAACCTGCCACCCCCAGTATATGGGGCCAGCACCCTACTGCTTGAGCCACAGGTGCCACCCTCAAAATATATTTAAACTTAAAATTTTACCCATTTTTTTAAGAAGTATATTGGTTATGTTCCAAGTATTTCAGATTTTTCCAATAATCATTTTTAGCTTATATCTCTTTTCAAATAACATATCACTTTCATAACAGAGTACTCCTTCCTGTCCCTTATAACATTACTGTTTTTCATTTTATTCATAAGCTGAAATCACTGAATACATTGTTATTATTAATATAAATAAAGTGCTTATTGTTAAACCAACAAAGAATAAGGAAAATAAAAGCTTTTATATTACCTTCATTTTTGTCTTCTGTAATGTTCTCCCTTTATTTATTCATATCCAAGTTTCTTTTTTTCTTTTTTTTTTTTTGCAGTTTTTGGCTGGGGCCTGGTTTTGAACCAGCTACTTCCAGCATATGGGGCAGGTGCCCTACTCCTTTGAGCCACAGGCATTGTCCCCTCTTTTTTTTTTTTTTTTAGAGATAGAGTCTTGCCGTTGCCCAGGCAGGATGGAGTGCAAGGGCACAGTCATAGCTCACGGCAGCCTCAAATTCCTGGGTTTAAGCAGTCCTCCTGCCTCAGCTTCCTGAGTAGTTGGGACTTCAGGTGTGCGCCATCACCACCACCACCGTGCCAGGCTAATTGTAAAAATTTTTCATAAATATGGAGTCTTTCTATATTGCCCAAGCTGGTCTTAGACTTCTGGCTTAAGCAATCCTCCCACCTCACCCTCCCAAAGTGCTAGGATTATAGGTATGAGTTACCTTACCCAGCTATAAATCGGGATTTCTTTTTATCTTTTTTTTTTTTTTGATACAGAGTCTCACTATGTCACCCTTGGTGAAATGCCATGGCATCACAGCTCACAGCAACCTCCACCTCTTGGGCTTAAGCGATTCTCTTGCCTCAGCCTCCCGAGCAGCTGGGACTACAGGTGCCCACCACAACGCCCGGCTATTATTTGGTTGTAGTTGTTTGGCAGGACGAGGCTAGGTTCGAACCCGCCCACTCCGGTGTATGTGGCTGGTGCTCAAGCCCCTGAGCTACAGGCACCAAGCCTAAATCACGATTTCTGACCTACATGATTTTTTTTCTCTCTAGAATTTCTTTTAACATTTTTGCTAGGGAGGTGTACTGACAACAAAATCCTTCACGTTTTGTTTGTCTGAGAAAGTCTTTATTTCTCCCTCACTCGAGGGATAATTTTGCGAGATGCAGAATTCTAGGTTCATAGGCTTTCTTCTTTCAACCATTTCACTCCGCTCACTTCCATGTTTTCTGATATAATTCCTATTCTTGCTCCTTGTAGGTAAGGTGAACCCACCCTCCCGCCCCGGGCTTCTTTCAGGAGTTTCTCTTTAATTTTCAGCAATTTGTATATAACATGCCTAGGTGTAGATATTTTGGTTTCTATCCTGATAAGTGATATTTGTCTTTGATTTTGGAAAATGCCATCATTTTTACTCCAGATTTTTCTTCTGCTCCTTGCTTCTCCTGGTATTCCCATATGTTATACCATGTACCGTTTCTAATAGTTTTTGCATGTTCTATTTGGTTTTCTTCATTCTTTTTTCTCTTTGCTTTTCCATTTTGAGAATTTCTATTGACATATCTTGAAACTCCCTGATTCTTTCCTCAGCCCTGCCAGTCTCCTAATGAAAGGCATTCGTCATTATTATCAACTTGTTTTGGATCTACACCGCTTTGGGATTTTTTTTTTTTTGAGACAGTCTCACTTTGTTGCCCTCAGTTCCATGGTGTCACAGTTTACAGCAACCTCAGACTCTTAGGCTTAAGTGATTCTCTTGCCTCAGCCTCCCAAGTAGCTGGGATGACAGGCGCCCACCACAATGCCCGGCTATTTTCTGGCTATAGTTGTCATTGTTGTTTGGCAGGCCCAGGCCAGATTCAAACCTGCCAGCTCCAGGGTATGTGGCTGGCGCCCTAGGTACTGAGCTACAGACACCAGCCTCACTTTGTTTTGATACTTCCTTAGAGTCTCCATGTCTCTGCTTACATTAGGCATCTGTTCTTGCTTATTATTCACATATCCCATTATAGCATATAAATCATGGTTATTTTAAATTCTCAGTCTGATAATACTAATATCCCTGTCATTTCAGAGCCTGGTTTGGATTCTGGCTCTGTCTTTTCTATATTATATCAAGTGGCAATTGTTGTCTACCTGGACACAAGAGCCCAGAATTCCAGAGTTTTTACTGGGGCCTGATCTCTTAGCTGCCTGGCTACAGGTACTGAAGTTCCAGCCCTTTCAGAGGAAAGTAGAAGGGCCAGGCTGGGCACGATGGCTCACCCCGATAATCCTAGCCCTCTGGGAGGCGGAGGCAGGTGAGCTGAGGCACTCAGGAGTTCACGACCAGTCTGAGCAACAGCAAAACTCCATCTCTAAAAATAGCTGAGTATTCTGGTGGGCACATATAGTCCCAACTACTTGGAAGGATGAGGAAAGAGAATTGCTTGAGCCCAAAAGTTTTAAGTTGGCCAGGTGCAGTGGCTCACACCTATAATCCTAGCACTCTGGGAGGCCGAGGCAGGTGGATTGCCTGAGCTTACAAGTTTGAGACCAGCCTGAGCAAGAGAGAGACCCCATCTCTAAAAATAGCCAGGCAGGCTTGCCGCCTATAGCATAGTAGGTACGGTGCCAGCCACATTCACCCAGCCTGGGCCAGCTAAACAACTGCAACAAAAAATAGTTGGGCATTGTGGCAGGCACCTGTTCCAGCTAGTTGAGAGGCTGAGGCAAGAGAAATGCTTAAGCCCAAGAGTTTGAGGTTGCTGTGAGCTGTAATGCTACAGCACTCTACCAAGGGCAACATAGTGAGACTCTTATCTCAAAAAAAAAATTAAAATTAAAAAATAAAAATAGCCGGGCACTGTGGCAGGCACCTGTAGCCCCAGCTACTTAGGAGGCTGAAGTAAGAGAATTGCTTGAGCCCAAGAGTGTAGGTTGCTGTGAGCTATGACACTACAGCACTCTACCAAGGGTGATATAGTGAGACTTTGTCTCAAAAAATAAAAATAAAGTTTGAGGTTGCTGTGAACTATAATGCCACAGCACTATACCAAGGGCAACAAAGAGAGATTCTGTCTC
>NW_003852565.1:16974-19418 GCF_000181295.1 Otolemur garnettii
TTGTTGTTTTGGCGGGTCCGGGCTGGGGATTCGAACCCGCCACCTTAGGTGTACATGGCTGGCGCCTTAGCTGGTTGAGCTATAGGCGCCGAGCCGCCAAGGGGGAATGTTAAAGGCTTTAGCAGCTCAGTCCTTCACAACTAGTATCCCAATCTAGAAATCAGTCTTATAAATTCTAAGATTGTCATTCAAATAGAAACTTGAACAAAGGAGAATAACAACCAGTATAAAAAAATCAAGGATTTAACCTTATGAAACCTTACTCTTTTTGTTTTGTTTTTTTTTTGTTTTTTGTTTTGTAGTTTTTGGCCGGGGCTGGTTTTAAACCCACCACCTCCAGCATATGGAGCTGGCACCCTACTCCTTTGAGCCACAGGCGCTGCCCTGAAACCTTACTCTTTCATAACATAAATCCAAACTAAAGCAACACTGAGATGAGATTTTTTTCATTTTTCCTATTAATAAAAGACATGGGAAACAGGTAGTTTTATGCTCTTTCTAGTTATTTATATGTATGTGTGTGTGTGTGTGTATGCATAGTTGCATTGTATGCAGATTTCTATAATCTTTATGGAGGGTGTTTTTGCATTATTTCTCAAAATTCAAATGCAGCTATTCTTTGATTTAACATTTCACTTCTTAGGAATTTATTTTTGAGACAGTCTCACATTGTCGCCCTTGGTAGAGTGCCGTGGTGTCATAGCTCATAGCAACCTCAAACTTTTGGGCTTATGCAATTCTATTGCCTCAGCCTCCCAAGTAGCTAGGTGCTCACCACAATGCCTGGCTATTTTTAGAGATGAGGTCTCCCTCTGGCTCAGGCTGGTCTCTAACTCTTAAGCTCAGGCAGTCTACCTGTCTAGGCCTCCCAGAGTGCTAGGATTATAGGCATAAGCCACCATGCCCAGCCTAGGAATTTATTATACAGGTAAATTCTCATAAGTATGAAACAACATAAGTTTATGATAGCAAAAGATTGGAAAAAATTTAAATGTCGTGAATAGAGGACTGGTTAAGTAAAATATGGTGCATGTATGTTAAACTCTGAGACATTTTTAAGCTTCATGACATTCATTGTCACAGGAAAATAATCAATTTTTAGCTTTAATGTCATACTCTAAAGACATTTCATTTTTCTAGAAGTAAAAGTTATTATTCCCTCAGATGTCTTATATTTGTTGCAGATATAGAACTTAAGCCAGGTGTATTGGCTTCCCCCTATAATCTCAGCTACTTGGGAGGTTGGGCAGGAGAATTCCTTGAGCTCAGCAGTTAGAGATCAGCCTGAGCTAAGGCAAGACCGTGCCTCTACTAAAAGAAAAAATTAGCTGGGCATGGTGGTGCATGCCTGTAGTCCCAGATACTCAGGATCCCTTGAACCCAGGAGTTTGAGGTTGCTGTAAGCTTGGTGAACGCCATGGCACTGTAGCCTGGGCAACAACAGAGTGAGACTCTTATCTTAAAAAAAGCAGGGCGTGGTGGCTCACGCCTGTAATCCTAGCACTCTGGAAGGCTGAGGAGGGTGGATAGTTTGAGCTCACAAATTTAAAACTAGCCTGAACAAAAGCAAGATCCCCATCTCTACTAAAATAGAAAAACTGAGGCAAGAAGATTGCTTAAGCCCAAGAGTTGGAGGTAGCTGTAAGCTGTGAGGCTACAGCACTCTAACCAGGGCAACAGCTTAAGACTGTCTCAAAAGAAAATAAAACAACTATTTAACTTAGCCACATGTGGTTGCATGTACCTATAGTCTGTAGTCCCCGCTACTTAGGATATTGAAGCAGGAAGATTGCTTGAGCCCAGGAGTTACAGGCTACAGTAACCTAAGATCATGCCACTGCACTTCAGCCTAGGTGACATAGCAGGGCCCTGAGGACTCTGTCTCAAAATAAAAAGGAAGTGTAGAACTCAGACCTCAGATGGCTTTGAAGCTTCTATGTCTCAAAATAAAAAGAAAGCGTAGAACTCAGACTTCAGATGGCTTTGAAGCTTCTTACGTGTACACACTATGAAAAAAGTTTAAAGATTAGAATTTATTTTGGTATAACTCAAGTTTTCTCAAACCAGGGAGAGAATTAGGGTCATAACTGTCATTGAATTGTCTTTACTCAATCTAGTAAAGGAAGCATGTACCAACCTCAGTGATTCATGTTCTTCATTTTTTTGTTTTAAAGACAGATGCACATTATTCCATACTGTCACTTCTTCTGTGTCTGTCTGATTCTCCTTCAAACAGCAATTATGTGGAAACACCAAGAGATAAAGAAGTGGGTATGTTACCAGATGACTTAACATATAAGAAAAAAAAATTGATTTTATTACTTAATTATGAGACATTGAAATTGTATTAAAAGTTATAAAAATCTGGCTCGGCGCCTATAGCTCAACCGGCTAAGGCGCCAGCCACGTACACCTAAGGTGGCGGGTTCGAATCCCCAGCCCGG
>NW_003852565.1:20028-22506 GCF_000181295.1 Otolemur garnettii
TGCAGTCAACTTTCCATATCTGCAGGTTCCAAAACCATAGAGTGAACCAATTGCAATTTAAAATAAGTAAATAGGCTCGGTGCCTGTGGCTCAAGTGGCTAAGACGCTAGCCATACACCTAAGGTGGCGGGTACAAATCCAGCCCGGGCCCGCCAAACAACAATGATGGCTGCAACCAAAAAAAAATAGCCTGGCGTTGTATCGGGCGCCTGTGGTCCCAGCTACTTGGGAGGCTGAGGCAGGAGGCTCACTTGAGCCCAGGAGTTGGAGGTTGCTGTGAGCTGTGATGTCATGGCACTCTACCCAGGGGGGTACCTTGAGGCTCTGTCTCAAAAAAAAAAAAAAAAGTAAATAAATAACAGTACAGCAATTGAAAATAATATAAATTTTTAAATATACAATATAACAACTGTTTATATGGCATTTACATGATAATTAAGTAACAAGTTATCTAGAGATGATTTAAAGTATATGGGAGGATGTGCATAAGTTGTATATAAATGCTATTTTATCTAAAGGACTTGAGCCTCTTTGGAATTTTGTATTAGCAGGGGGTACCAGGGTGGTAGGTCCTAGAACTAATTCCCCCTGTGTGCCAAGAGATTTCTATGTAAGTTCTAACTTTGTAAGTTAAACTACTTTTGATTGGCTCGGTGCCTATAGCTCAGCGGCTGGGGCGCCAGCCACATATACCAGACCTGGAGAGTTCGAATCCAGCCCAGGCCTGCCAAACAACAATGACAAGTACAACAACAACAACAAAAGTAGCCGGGTGTTGTGACTAGCGCCTGTAGTCCCAGCTACTTAGGGAGGTGGAAGCAAGAGAATCGCTTAAGCCCAAGAGTTGGAGGTTGCTGTGAGCTCTTGACACCACGGCACTCTACTGAGGGCAACATAGTGAACCTCTGTCTCAAAAAACCCAAACAAACTTCTTTTTTTTTTTTTTTTTTTTTGCAGTTTTTGGCCAGGGCTGGGTTTAAACCCGCCACCTCTGGCATATGGGGCTGGCGCCCTACTCTTTTGAGCCACAGGCACCACCCCCAAACAAACTACTTTTAATTATTTAAAGAGAAAACTCACCTTTTGAGGGCAAGATTAATTAAAATGTATTAGAATATCAATTTACTAATTGTTTTAATTTTTTTTACTTCATTTCTCACATGTATTTTGAGTTTTATTGGCCTTTTTGCTGTGGTTTTGAGAGTTTTTTCAGTTATTTATGATGAACTAAAGAAGTTCTTCTGTTACATTTTAGAAAAGAAAGATGATTTTGACTGGGGGAAGTACTTGATGGAAGGTGAAGAAATCGACCTTGGTCCAGATGTGGATACACCAGTAAGTGGAAGTAGTTTTGCTGTTGTAATTATAATACGTGCCAAGTGATATAAATGATTTTACTGAGACCTTCTGTCCTAGATCAACTTAGGGAAAACAAGAACACTCTCCACTAAGCCAGAGAGCTATTATTAATAACTCTACTTATTAGGATTCTTGATTCTTTTTTTTTTTTTTTTGAAACAGAGTCTCACTTTGTCGCCCTCTGAAGAGTGCTGTGGCATCTGAGCTCACAGCAACCTCAAACTCTTGGGTTCAAATGATCCTCTTGCCTCAGCCCCCCAAGAAGCTAGGACTGCAGGCACCTACCATAGCGCTTGACTATTTTTTAGAGATGCAGGTCTTGCTCTGGCTCAGGCTGTTTTTGAACCCATGAGCTCAGGCAGTTCACCTGCCTCAGCCTCCCAAGTGCTTGGATTACAGGCGTGAGCCACCATGTCTGGCTACTTACTTAGCCAAATCATTAGGGCTAAGAAGTTGAAAAGAGTGAATGCAAGTACTCCCTCAAGGACCCATGGTCTGTTACTCATAGTTTTTATATGTTGCAAATATCTTCTAGTCAATCACCTGACTATTAACGTTTTTCCATGATATCCTTCAAACAGACTCCATGATTTTATATATTTTATTATACTCAAACCTGTAGATTTTTCACATGGGTCAGTGTTTGGATGTTAACATTTTTCTCAACAAAAATATTCCCCTGTACTTTTTACTACCAAAAATACATTCACTACGGTTCTACCATCATTACAGAAAGAAAGAAAAAATAGTAATAATTCCATTCCTTTAATAGGCATTTTCAAGAGATCTTTTAAACTTTTTGTTTAGTTTTTGTTTTTCTACCTATATTGTGTTGAAGTCTTTGCTTTCTTCTGAACTTTTCTTAATCTTTGAACCTAAATAGTTAAGTGTCATCCCCTGTGAGGGTCAGCATATTTCCTTTTAAATCAGATCTGGTCTGAAGAGAGTGAAGGGGAAGACGACCAACAGCCCTTAAGCAGAGAGGACTCTGGAATCCAGGTGGACAGGACACCCTTAGAAGAACAAGATCAAAACAGAAAACTGGCTCCTTGTGTCAGCTGGAAAGGTATTGTGTGTTGTTGGATGCTGGCTTGTCCTTTTTTTTTTTTTTTTTTGAGA
>NW_003852565.1:23521-34291 GCF_000181295.1 Otolemur garnettii
TTTTTTTTTCTTTTGCAGTTTTTGGCCGGGGCTGGGTTTGAACCCGCCACCTCCAGCATATGGGGCCGGCACCCTACTCCTTTGAGCCTCACATTTTTTTCTTTTTTTTTTTTTTGGTTGTAGTTCCAATTGTTGTTTGGCAGGCCCAGGCTGGATTCAAACCTGCCAGCTCTGGTATACATAGCCGCTGAACTACAGGTGCCAAGCCTGATTTTGGTCCTTGATGCTCATGTTTTCATTTGCATTTGTCTGACCATGAGGGATTTAGGGACTTCCTTACATATTTGGTATTTGCTAGTCCTTCAAGCTTGCCCCCTTCTGTGAACTGCTTGCCCATTGACACCATTGGCTCATTTTTCTTTTTAAGTTTTATAACCTTCCTGCCCACCCCGACCCCTCAGAGCTCTCTGCAGATCTAGATATACATTAATAGATTTTAGACACTATAAGTATCTTTTTTTTTTTTAAACAGAGTTTCACTGTGTTGCCCTCGATAGAGTGCTATGGCTTCACAGCTCACAGCAACCTCAAACTCTTGGGCTTAAGTGATTCTCTTGACTCAACCTCCCAAGTAGCTGGGACTACAGGCACCTGCCACGACACCCAGCTATTTTTTGGTTGCAGTTGTCATTGTTCTTTAGCAGGCCCAGACTGAGCTCGAACCTGCCAGCCTTGGTGTATATGCCCGGTGCCCCACCCACTGAGCCACTGGCGCCGCCATACTGCAGGTATTGTCTAATCAGTCAGCAGACTGTTAACATTTTTTCATGGTAGCATTTATACAGATTTTTTACATTTTTTTTTTGTTGTTGTTGTTGCAGTTTGGCTGGGACTGGGTTTGAACTCACCACCCTCAGTATATGGGGCTGACATCCTACTCACTGAGCCACAGGAAGCACCCAATTTTTTACATTTTTAAAAATATTTTATTTTTCATATGGTCGGTATTTGGGTCTTGACATTTTTCTCAACAAAAACATTCTCACGTACTTGTTTCTGTGGCACAGATTTAGTGACTAGCAGATCTCCTGCTGTGTATAGTGATGTGGACGGATCCAGCTTATTTTTCTCCCATCTTGTGAGCCAACTTTTCCCACAATATCTAGGAAACAATCCATTCTTTCCACATTGCTTTGTGGTTCTGCCCTTATTATATATCAGGTTGCCTTAAGTGTGTAGTCGGCCTTCTGTACCTGAGGGTTCTGCATATGCTTCTAGGACCCCCGTGGGTACCCAAATCCACAGATGCTGAAGTCTGATATAAAATGACTCAGCTTTGGATATAACCTATGCACACACTCCCATATACTATAAATCACCTCCAGATTATTTATATCTAATACAATGTAAATGTTATGTAAACCATTGTTAAACTGCATTGTTTTTAAAATTTGTTTTTTTAATTATTCATGGAATCATGTTTAAAATAGAGCATTTTTTTTTAATTTTCTAGCTAATGACATTTAATTTCATGTGTTTTAAATAAATATGTGTGTGTGTGTGTGTATTGTCAAATAGCTGTTATGGTTGAAGAACCATTTTCAAGTGTATATTTAAGTGGAGTCCTAAGTCCAGATACTATGACAGGGTTGACTCAGTATTTCTTTCGTTAACTATTACAACTCAAACTTACCACGTTTTCTTTGAGCAGATGAACCAGATGACCGAAGCTGGCTAGAACAGCACGTTGTCCATCAGTACTGGACAGCTAGGCCCTCACGGTTTCCTCATAGTTTACATTTACACTCCAACTTAGCTGCTGTCTGGTAAGAAACTGCATTGTTCTTTTAATGTAATGACAGAAGAAACTTTGATGTTTAAACATTTGGCTTTGATTTGTGCTTTAAATCAAGTATTTCCCTTGATTTGAACTTGTTAGCTGCTTTTTTTGTTTGTTTGTTTGTTTGTTTGTTTGGAGACAGAGTCTCACTTTGTCGCCTTTGGTAGAGTGCTGTGGCATCATAGCTCACAGCAACTTGAAACTCTTGGGCTCAAGTGATCCTCCTCCCTCAGCCTCCCAAGTAGCTGGGGCTACAGATGCCCACCACAGTGCCCAACTATTTTTTTATTGCAGTTGTTTAGTTGGCCCGGGCTGGGTTCTGACCTGCCACCCTTACTGTATATGGCCGGCACCATAACCACTGTGCTATAGACACTGAGCCAATTTTTCTGTTTTTGGTAGAGATGTGTCTAGTGCTTTCTCAAGCTGGTCTCCAATTCCTGAGCTGAGGCAATATGCCCACCTTGGCCTCCCAGAGTGCTAGGACTGTAGGGATAAGCCACTATATCTGGCCAGTTTCTGGGTTTGTTTAGCAGTCCTGGGGCAGGTTTGAACCCTCCAGCCTGAGTGCACCGGGCCAGCACTCAAACCATTGAGGTATGGGCATCCAGCCAATATACCCCACCTTTTAGTTGTTTTTAACAATTCTTTTTTTTTGTTTGTTTGTTTCTTTTTGTTTTTCGAGACAGAGCCTCAAGCTGTTGCCCTGGATAGAGTACTATGGCATCACAGCTCACAGCAACCTCCAACTCCTGGTCTCAAGAGATTCTCCTGCCTCCACCTCTCAAGTAGCTGAGACTACAGGTGCCCACCACAATGCCTGCTATTTTTGGTTGCAGCTGTCATTGTTGTTTAGTGGGCCCAGGCTGAGTTCAAACCTGCCAACTCAGGTGTATGTGGCTGGTGCTTTAGCCACTTGAGCCATAGGCATCAAGCCAGTTTTTAATAACTCTTATTGGACTTTTAATTATTTAATTACTATTAAAAGTAGTGAAATAATAGTATTTAATTTTAATGTCTTTTAATTTTTTGGCTCAGCAACTGTAGCTCAGTGGCTAGGGTGCCACACACATACATCAGAGCTGGCAGGTTCAAACCCAGCCCCAGGCCTGCCAAACAACAATGACAACTGCAACAACAACAAAAAAATAGTTGGGCATTGTGGCAAGAGTCTGTAGTCCCAGCTTCTTGGGAGGCTGAGACAAGAGAATTGCTTAAGCCCAAGCGTTTGAGGTTGCTGTGAGTTGTGACTCCATCGCACTCTATTGAGGGTAACATAGTGAGACTCTGTCTCAAAAAAATAAATAAAAAATAATCTCTTTTGGCTTGATGCCCGTAGCACAGTGGTTATGGTGCCAGCCACATACACCAAGGGTGGTGGGTTTGAACCTGGCCTGGGGTCAACTAAACAAGGACAACTGCGATAAAAAATAGCCAGGCATTGTGGCAGGCTCCTGTAGTCTCAGCTACTTGGGAGCTGAGGCAAGAGAATCACTTAAGCCCCAGAGTTTGAGGTTGCTTTGAGCTGTGACACCAGGATACTCTACTGAGGGTGACATAGTGAGACTCTGTCTCAAAAAAAAAAAAAACTTTTAATTTCAATGTGAAGTGATTGCTATATATTAGGCCATTATTTGATTTCTGTTTTAAGACATTTATAAAAATGCAGTTACAGGGCAGCACCTGTGGCTCAAGGAGTAGGGCACTATTCCCATATACCTGGGGTGGTGGGTTCAAACCTAGTCTGGCCAAAAACTTTAAAAGTAAATAAATAAACAAAAAAACACACATACACACTGCACTTGCGGCCAGGCATGGTAGCTGGTGCCTATAATCCTACCACTCTGGGAGGTGAGACAAGGTGAATTGCCTGAGTTCATGAGTTCAAGACCAACCTGAGCCAGAGGGAGACCCCCGTCTCTGAAACTAGCCAGGTGTTATGGCTAGTACCTGTTGTCTCACCTACTCCAGAGGCTGAAGCAAGAGAATTGCTTGAGCCCAAGATTTTGAGGTTGCTGTGAGATGTGACGCCATGGCACTCTACCCAGGGCAACAAAGTAAGACTATCTTAAAAAAAAAAATGCACTTACTGTTTTCCAAAAATCAATATTGCATAGTTTTTCAAAACATTTGCCTAACTCGACAATAAAGATAACAATTGGAATTATTCTGAAAGTACATCTGAGCATTTCAGTTGACTTGTGAAAATAAATATGGGGGCTCAGCGCCTGTGGCTCAAGTGGCTAAGGCACCAGCCACATACACCTAAGGTGGTGGGTTCGAATCCAGCCCAGGGCCACCAAACAGCAATGATGGATGCAACCAAAAAATAGCCAGACATTGTGGCGGGCACCTGTGGTCCCAGCTACTTGGGAGGCAGAGACAGGAGACTTGCTTGAGCCCAGGAGTTGGAGGTTGCTGTGAGCTGTGATGCCACAGCACTCTGCCCAAGGGAATAGCTCAAGGCTCCGTCTCTAAATAAATAAATAAATAGGGCAGCATCTGTGGCTCAAAAGGGTAAGGCACTGGCCCCATATGCCGGAGGTGGTGGGTTCAAGCCCAGCCCCAGCCATAAATAAATAAATAAATAAATATGGGAAGCGTTCAGGTGTTTATTTGATAATTACAACTTAAGTTAGCACTAAATTGCATATATCCTTTTAGACAAGTTATTTTATTTAGAAACTTTTCTGCTAACATTTGATGTTTGCTATCTAACAGGGACCAGCACTTGTATAGCAGTGATCCATTATATGTTCCGGATGACAGGGTCTTTGTTACTGAGACACAAGTTATTCGGGAAACCCTATGGTAAGTTTATTAACCTAATTAATAGTCTGGAAGGCATTAATGGAAAGTGTTCAGGGGTTTTTCACAGGCAAACTAGAAACAGGCCATTAGATACAAAGTTTGGACTTAAGAGTTGACCGTGGACAGTATGAGATTTTAATATGTTTACGTCTTTTCCAGTTTGAAAAATTTAATGTATGACTTAGATTAGTCGAACACTTCTTTAATATCTGAGTTCAAAGCAAAGTTTGCTGCTGTTTTTAACAGGCATAGTGTAACAGTGAGAGCCTGTGTTACAGGAATCTAGTGCAGTATATTACTGTGGAAATCCCAGGTACGTATAGAATTGGCTTTCTTAGAAATGGGAGGATCGTTGGGGGTTATCGAGTATGTGAGGGAGATGCTTTAGCAGCACTGTTTTGGACTTCTCTCTAAGATGACGTTGAAGTGTCTTGAGTCTTAAAGTAATCAGATAAAAAGATTGATGCCTTCCATTTTCTTATATCTACTAATTTCTAATTATTCTTGTTTTTTGTCTGTCCGCCTGTTCTGAATCTTTAATAGGAACTTCCTGGGCATATTGTAGCAAGCCATTTTCTACTTAATTTACATTCATCTTTTTTTTTAACTTCATTTCAGGTTACTTTCAGGGGTGAAAAAGCTCTTTATATTTCAGCTGATAGATGGGAAGATAACTGTGAGGAACAATATTATAGTAACTCATTTGACACAAGTAAGTTATTTGTATATATTGTTATTTAAGAATTAAATAATAGTATTTGTGTAAACTGGTAGTGCAATTTTAGCACATTTTATGGTCTTAAATTAAGTATTAAATTTATAATCCAAAAAGAAAATTAAGTTTTATATCTTTACATTACTTACATTACTTAGAGAAGTCTTTAATATTGTTTGTGACATATTAATTTTGATTTGCATTTTCTCTGTTTTATTTCTGTTATTCTGTATTGAGGAAGCTGTAGTGTACTACAACTATTTTGCCTACAGTACATTTACCTTATGTGTGTTTTTAAACAATAAAAGCCATAATTCTATATTCTGTTGAAATTAATGCTCACTTTTTCCTTTGAATATAAAACTAAATATTCTTCATCTTATTACTTTGTCTTCTACTAAGCATACTGTTTATAACAATCGCAAAATAAATATTTTACCGTGAAGAGAAAATGAATTTTAATGTTTACAAAAGACCAAGTTGAAATAATTGCAGTTTGCTTCTGTTGTAGAACTGTTTACGGTCTGTGCTGGAACAAATAGCAGCATATGGCCAGGTGGTGTTTCGACTCCAGGAGTTCATCGATGAAGTCATGGGACACAACTCTGAAAGCATGCCACCTGGAAATGGTTCGGTTCCTAAGAAGTCCACTGAAGCTCCCTTCAGAACCTACCAAGCTTTCATGTGGGCTCTGTACAAATACTTAATTAGTTTCAAAGAAGAACTTGCAGAAATTGAGAAATGCATCATCAATAATGGTATTTTTTTTTCCTTGAGACAGAGTCTCACTATGTTGCCCTCGGTAGAGTGCTGTGGCATCACAGCTCACAGGAACCTCAAACTCTTGGGCTTAAGCGATTCTCTTGTCTCAGCTTCCCAAGTAGCTGGGACTATAGGCGCCTGCCGCAACGCCCAGTTATTTTTTGTTGCAGTTGATGTTGTTTAGCTGGCCCAGGTGGGGTTCGCACCTGGCACCCTTGGTGTATGTGGCTGGTGCTATAACCACTGAGCTATGGTGCTAAGCCAAATAATGGTATTTAATTATTCTTTACTTTTACTTGTGAGACATATAATTTGTACTTTGAATTTAGGTTATTCATTATATAAGGTTTAAAAGTTACATAACAAGTAATTCCCACACATGCTTTCATTTTTAACAGTTAAAATTTATATTTTTAAGCCATTCATGTCTTTAAAAATCAAAAAACTACAGAGGATTGAGAGTGAAATTCTTCCTGTACCAGTTCCTGCCAGACATTTCCCTCTTCCAGGACACAGCCAAGTCCTCAGTGCCTTATGCTTCCTTCCAGAAGCAGCAGCACATGTGCATGTGCTCAGACCCATAGCCCTTACAGGATTCACCAAGCTTTTCTGATTTAATTGGGGGAGATTATGCTATAGAAGTTTATAAAGAGCCTTCTTTTTCCCTTTTACAAATTGTTTCTCCGTATAGTTATATCATAACCCAGTCCTCCTTAATGGACATTTGAGTTGTTTACAATCTTGCTGTTTCCAGCAGTGCTGCAGTGATAACCACTTAGATATATCCATAATCATAATCATACACATGGAGCAAGTTATTTGTAGGGTAAGTTCTTAAAAATGGAATTGCTGGGGCAGCGCCTATAGCTCAAAGGAGTAGGGCACTGGCCCCATATGCTAGAGGTGGTGGGTTCAAACCCAGCCCCAGCAAAAAAAACTGCAGGAGAAAAAAAATGGAATTGCTGGGTCAAATGGTAGATACTGGCATGTGTGATTTTGTTGGGTTTTGCCACGTTACCTTCCAGGGAGGTGCAGATAAGTAAATTTATATTCTCACCAGCAATGTGTGTGAACACCTGTTTCCTCACACCCTCGCCAACAATGTGTTATCAAACTTTGGTCTTAACCTGTGTAATAAACATAAAATGGTAACCCAGTATAGATCTTTTCCCTTTTAACAAAAAATACATAGAGAGGCTCTGTGTTCCACCACGGTGTTTACCCCAATGGGAAAACTTCATGTAACTCTAGTACACCATGGAGACTGGGAAGCTGACTGTGGCACACAGCACATTAGCCAGACCGCAGACCTGACACAGCTCTCACCAGTGTTGCAGGTGCCTGCTCGAGAGTGGCAGGAGGAAGTGTGAATCTGTGCAGCTCTGTGCTAGTTTATCTCAGGTATAGGTCTGTGTATAGCCACTTCCACACACAGGGTATGCAGATGTGCTGTCACCACACAAGAACTCGCTTGTGTAGCCCCTTTGTAGTCAGAGCTGCCTCCTCCCTTCCATGTAAGGCTAGACTGTTTTTGTTTACCTGGTATGATTCTAATTTGTATTCTTTATTATAAGTGAGGGTGAATGACTCCCTACATGTTTAAGAATCACTTGTGTCTCTTTTTCTGTGAACTGTCAGTTCCTTTATACTTTATTTTTCTGCTGAGTTGTCTTTTTCTCCTCGACTTGTAGTTCTTTGTTCCTTAGGTAAATTAGTTAGTGATGTGAAATTAAAATCCACCACCTCCACTTTGCCATACCTTTCCATAAGCCTAATAAGTAGCTTCGCATTTATGTCACTTATTATATGCAGATATTTTTCCTTGCTGTTGACTTTCATTTATTAATACTTGCAGATATTACAATAACTCTCGCAATAGTGGTGGACAAGTTGTCGCCTCGATTGGCTCAGCTCAAGGTTCTACACAAAGTGTTTAGTACTGGAGTAGCAGAAGTTCCACCTGACACTCGAAATGTCGTCCGCGCATCTCATCTGCTCAACACCCTGTACAAGGCCATTCTTGAATATGACAATGTTGGAGAAGCCTCTGAGCAAACTGTATGTGGCCGTCTTCCTGGTCTAAAGTTTGTCTGTCGCTCCATTCTGCACACAAAGTGGCGGTAGATAGCATCACAGTTCTTTGTTAAATGATGCTTACATCATGGTTTGTCAGACCATTGTTTAAGAGTTTTTAAATTAGCTTCCAAATTTGACACTGCAGGATACTGGCTTTTCAACTCTAATCGCCAAGATCATCAGAAGGATGAGGCAAGGACAAAGCAAGCTGTGTCAGATACCTAGCGGATTTACATAAATAACACCACTCATCTGAGAACACAAATTTCTTACATGAGGTCCCTAAAGTAGTCACATTTATAGAACACAAAGTAGAATGGTGCCTACCAGGGCCAAGGAATGGGAAGGTGTTGTTTACTGGGTACAGAGTTTTCAGCTTTACAAACTGAAAAGGTTCTGTCATAACAATGTGAATGTACTTAAAACCACTGAATTTAAAAATGGTTAAGATGATAAATCTTATGTCATACTTTATAACCACTATTTTTTTTTCCTTTTTTTGAGACAGATCTCACTCTGTCACACTGGGTAGAGTGTTGTGGCATCATCATAGCTCACAGCAACCTCAAACTCCTGGGCTCAAGTGATCCTCTTGCCTCAGCTTCCTGAGTAGCTGGCACTATAGGTGCCCACCATAATGCCCGACTAGTTTTTCTGGTTTTTTTTTTTTTAGACACAGGGTCTCACTCTTGTTCAGGGTGGTCTCCAACTCTGAAACTCAAGTGATCCATCCTCCTTAATCTCCCAGAGTGCTAGGGTTACAGAGATGAGCCACCGTGCCTGACCTAACCACAATTTTTAAAAAATACAAATCTTGAGGTCAGGCACACTGGCTCACACTTGTAATCCCAGCACTTGTGAGGCCAAGGCAGGTGAATTGCCTGAGGTCACAGGTTCAAGACCAGCCTAAGCCAGAGTGAGACCTTGTCTCCCAAAATAGCTGGACCTTGTGGCAGGCACCTCTAGTCCCAGCTACTCTGGAGGCTGAGGGAAGAGAATCGCTTAAGCCCAAGAGTCTGAGGTTGCTGTGAGCTGTGACGCCATGGCACTCTACTGAGAGTGACAAAGTAAGACTCTGTCTCAGGAAAAAAAAATACAAATCTAATTAGAAACTATAGTCTGGAAAGCTGCAGGTTTATTTGGGTGTGTATTTCCGTGGTACTTTTTAGTTTGCTGGTGTAGCTTTTTTCTCCCATTTTGGTATCGCAGTTGAGCATAGAGGAGATTGATTTATCTCAGCACTGCCATTTTTCTTCCACTGAGAAGTATAGTAGAATGAAATCTTCTCGTTTTAGTGGATACTGTGCTGGTAGTATATTCGGATTGGGAAACCATATCTATTTCCCTCAGCTTTCTCAAGTTAACCTATTTCCCTATATAATTCTCACTCCCAAGAGGGTCTCTCTATGGACCACAAACAATATGGTCATCCCATATTTAGGTGAGTTTTTCATGAGAATTTTATGGTGTATGTTTTTAGAGTTTTAATTTCTTACTTTATGTTCAAAAAAAGTAGAAATCTGATTGCGTTTCTAAAGGCATTTCAAACTGTTTGAACCTCCTTTTACCTAGCAGTTGGGGAGCTCTGAGAGTTAACTGTGCACACTCTCAACCTCAGGTCTCCCTCCTGTTCTCTCTCTGGGTGGAGACAGTACGGCCGTACCTGCAGACGGTGGACGAGTGGATTGTGCATGGGCACCTGTGGGATGGCGCCCGGGAGTTCATCATCCAGAGGTGAGGCCAAGGCCGCGGCAGAGAGCACAGGGGATCCAGGGTGCTGGCTTCAGTGGTTTGTGCCCACATGAAATCAGATACTTTTGTTAGTTTCAGATAGTACCGAGAAATCACAATTGAAATAACAAAGCTGTGTTGTCACTATAGTCAAGTTCTGTCTCATTTTGGTAGAAGATGTCAGTACTAGCTGATTAAAAGTATTCTTGTCTGAGTTTTATGTCAGTTCACAGCTTTTCTTTCACAAATTATCTTTTTGGATGATAGTGTATTTATGACTGACTGATGCTAAAATGTACATTGCTTCCCATAAAATGAATTTAGGTCTGTTATGCCCTTTGTAAATGATCAACATGTTAAAAGTTATAAAAATGTCAAATATGTACCTCTAATGTAGTTATTTCTCAGATATTTTACCCCCAAGTATAATATTTAGTAAAAGAAATAAAATGTCTACCCATTTGTGATGATTTACTTTTAATTGATTTTTCTGAATAGCATCAGATAAACGGCAATGTAGAACTGTTTGTACTAGTTTAACTGAGTTTTAAGATACACAGTCTTATTTTGTTTAATTCCAATTCAGAAAACTACTTAATTTAATTTCACTTATTGTAGCAGCCCATATAGCCTATGGCTAGGAGGAGTGAGTGTAATAAGTAACTCCTGTATAGCTCAATAGAACACCTGAGTGAAAAGGGCATGGGGAGGGATTTAGCTCTCCTAACAAGCATAAGAGAGCTCTGAGATAAGAACATTAGTGAATTGGCAGTCTCTACACCTGTGGTATTAAAAGTCACCAGATCAGGCTCGGCGCCTATAGCTCAAACAGCTAAGGCGCCAGCCACGTACACCTAAGGTGGCAGGTTTGAATCCCCAGCCCGGACCCGCCAAA
>NW_003852565.1:34526-38075 GCF_000181295.1 Otolemur garnettii
GGCTAAGGCACCAGCCACATATACCTAAGGTGGCGGGTTCAAATCCAGCCCGGGCCTGCCAAACAACAATAACGGCTGCAACCAAAAAATAGCCAAGGCATTGTGACAGGCACCTATAGTACCAGCTACTTGGGAGGCGGAGGCAGGAGAATTGCTTGAGCCCAGGAGTTGGAGGTTGCTGTGAGCTGTGATGCCACAGCACTCTACCCAGAGGGATAACTTGAGGCTCTGTCTCAAAAAAAAAAAAAAAGAGTCACCAGATCAGCTCCATATTGGGCTGGGAGCTTGTGTGCATTCTATCACAGACTCTGACTCTGTCACTTCTCCTGCTTGCAGAACCCCAGCCCAGCGCCTCTCTGCTGAAAATCACTAAGCTTTGCTAAAGATCTATTCTTCTAAGACTGCTTTACCCTCAAAGACTATCTATTGCTCCCTCCCTTCTGCTGAAACAAATAGCCCTCAGGCACCTAAGAGTAATTGTTCCTGAGCCAGCTAACAGCATAGTGTCTGTGTCCGGAACATAACTAGATAAGCAGGGGGCTGGAGACCTGGCCAGTACTGGGCCCTGATAAGTGGCGACCACTAGGGGATCCCAGCACTTACACTATTCAGAGTATCTATTTGCTTTTCTATGCTAAACTGAGATCAGGTTAAAACAGCCCTATTTTGCCTAAAGATTGCATTTATTTTGGAATGTGTAGAAAATATACCTTAGCTAGAACAGATATACTATTGTTTTTTAGGAAGAGATTAAAGTTTAAAATTCTTTTTGACTCTCTTTAGAAACAAAAATGTTCCGGTAAATCACAGAGACTTCTGGTATGCCACTTACACTTTATACAGTGTATCGGAAAAGACAGAAAATGAAGACAAAATGAGTGATAATGCTAGTGCGAGTTCTGGCAGTGACCAGGGGCCCTCCGGCAGGCAGCACACCATGGTGTCCTTCCTCAAACCTGTGCTGAAGCAGATCATAATGGCTGGCAAGTCGATGCAGCTGCTGAAGAGCCTGCAGTGTGCAGAGAGCACCACATGCCAGGCAGCCTCCAGAGGTGAGCTGTCCTGTCCCTTGTTTACATGTCACAGCAGCTGCTTCCTATTCACCCTTGTCGTCCTCAGATACCTCCTTATTCTGTAGTTTGAAAATCATCAAAGCCTTTTATTTTAATGGAAATTATTACCACAATTGAATTAATAATCATGCTGCTTTTGAATAAACAGAAGATTATCGTCTTTGGAAATTTTTAGCAGTGTTTGAAATGGCAGTGACAGTAAGCTCCACGTGCATTTTCCTTACTCTTAATTCCTTAGGACTGGTGTTTTAAAAATAATTATCTGGTACCAGATGCAGTTGCTCACACAGGTAATCCTAGCACTTGGGGAGGCTAAGGTAGGTGGATTCCTTGAGCCACCATTCCTTGAGTCCTTGATTTCCTGAGCTCAGGAATTTGAGACCAGTCTGAGAAGAGCAAGACCCCATCTCTACTAAAAATAGAAAAAAAAAAAAACTAGCCAGGTGTTGTGGTAGTACCTGTAGTCCCAGGTACTCGGGAGGCTGAGGCAAGCAAATTGCTCAAGCCCTAGAGTGTGAGGTTGCAGTGAGCTGTGACACACGGTACTCTACCAAGGGTGACAAAGAGACTCTCAAAGCCTCTGGCATTTCTTTTCTTTCATTAAAATTTCATTTTATTATTATTTAAGTGACACATAACAATTGTACATATTTATGATGTACATAGTGATGTTTCAATACATGTAATGAATGTACAATGATCAGATCACAATAATTAGCATATTCAGGTGGCACCTGTGGGTCAGTGAGTAGGGCACCGGCCCCATATTCCAAGGGTGGCAGTTGGAACCTGGCCCCCGCCAAACTGCAACAACAACAAAAAAATGTTGCCTTGAGTTTAGAGATGTAACTAGACTTGTTTCTGAAATAGACTTTGGCCAAAAATAACTCTGACTGATGGAACCTAAGTTCTACAGTATTCTACGATAAAAATGAGGCTGTTTCCTCCTGGGAGAATGTAAGTATCGGAGGTGCACCTGACCTGTATACCACATATTCTTCATCTGTTGTTAGACACCAAAGTCATTCCACATCTTGACTATTGTGACTAGTGCTGGAATAACCATGGGGGTTGCAGGTGTCACTTCAACATACTGATGTCCTCTCCTTTGGACACTTGCACAGAAGTGGTGATACCGGATTTTTAACACTGGATTTCCAGGCTCTTGGTCTCAACGATTCGATGAATGAATCGATAGACCATAAAACGAACAGTGAGGTTTTATTTACAGCTCAAAGAACCAAACCTCTTTGCAGGGCAGGATACAAGTGTTACAACTCTTATGAAAAGAACTCTTACAAAGAGCCAAGCCTCTTTGTAGAGCAGGATAAATGTGCTACAGCTCTTACAAAGGACCAAGCCTCTTTACAGGGCAGGATCAGCAGCGGAGGTGTTACAGCTACAGTTCTTACAAAGGACCAAGCCTCTTTGCAGGGCAGAGATCAGCAAAGGGCCAAGCCTCTTTGTAAGGCAGGATCAGCAGCGGAGGTGTTACAGCTACAGCTCAAGTGTTACAACTCCTACAAAGAGCCAAGCCTCTTTGTAGAGCAGGATCAGCACTAGAAGTGCCACAGCTTTCGCTGCTTCTTCTGGACAGTCTGCGATGGTCTCCTGAAGTCTTATTCTTCTGCTCTATCTTCCTCAAAGGTCTGCGACGATCTGCCGATGATCTGTGATGATCTGCCCAAGTCTGCTCAAGTCTGCTCATGTCTGCCCCCAGGCTCTCTGCTCAGGGCCTTATATAGGTGTAATAGCTTAGCTGTGATTGGTCCATAAAATGGACCAATCAGGAGCAGGATTGAAAATGAACCAATCAGGGATGGGCACCAGTTTTCCCTTGATTTACAGGTCCTCTAGCACGGCTCTACTGGAGCCTCTGGGGGAAGAAAGCTCTACCGCTTGCCCCAACCTGCCGGGTTTTTTTGATGGCTGCTGCCACCAAGACAGAAGTGGCAGGTCCCCTAGGCCCTGCTCTGCTGAGCTGGCTGGGGTGCCACTTTTCTGGTATCAGTGGGATTGCTGGTTCATATGATGGTTCTGTTTGCAGTTTTTTGAGAGATTTCCATACTGTCCTCCATACTGTCTGTACTAGTTTACATTCCCATCAACAGTGTATAATAGAGTTCCTTTTTCTGTATATCCCCATCAGCATTAGTTTCTTTTTGTCTTTATTTTTTTTCCTTTTGGAGACAGACTCTCACTCTGCTATTCAAGCTGGAGTGCTGTGGTGTCAGCCTAATTCTCCTGGCTCAAGCAGTCCTGCTCCCTCAGCCTCCTGAGTAGCTGGGACTATAGGAACCTGCCACTTCGCCCAGCTGATTTTTATATTTTTAGTAGAGAAAGGATCTCTCTCTTGCTCAGCCTGGTCTTGCACTCCTGAGCACAATCCTGCTTCAGCCTCCCAAAGTGCTAGGATTACAGGTGTGGACCACTGCAACTGGACTATTTTTTGTGTTTGTTTTTTTTTTTTTTTTTT
>NW_003852565.1:39363-44479 GCF_000181295.1 Otolemur garnettii
ACTGCAACTTGGGTTTGATTTTTTTTGAGACAGTCTCAAGCTGTCACCTGGGTAGAGTGCCATGGCATCATAGCACATAGCTAAGAGCTCCAACTCTTGGGCTCAAGCATTCCTCTTGCCTCAGTTTTTATGTTTTTGGTAGAGATAAGGGTCTCACTTTTGCTCAGGGTGGTCTCAAACTTCTGAGCTCAAATAGTCCACCCACCTCAGCCCCCCAAAGTGCAAGGATTATAGGCGTGAGCCATCACACCTGGCCAGTACAGTCATTCTAACGGTATTCATTCATATGAACTATAGGCATGGGATGTATTTCCACTTGTTTGCATTCTCTCCATTTACTTTAGTCAGTGTGTTACGGTTTTCCTTGCAGAGGTGTTCTACCTCCTTGATTAAATTTATCTGTAGTTTTGAGGGGTTTTTTGCAGCTGTTACACGTGCGTTTACTTTCTTTTTTTTTTTTTTCCAATACGTCTCCACTTTATTAAGGTTGACCACCACGCAATTTATGTATCAAAGCATGTAGTACACATTTCAGTGACATTTAGATGCTGAATAATTTTTTCCATAATTCATAACTGTTAATTTAGGCACATTGGTTTGCATCTTTTTGGGGGGGAGACAGAGCCTCAAGCTATTCCCCTGGGTAGAGTGCCATGGCATCACAGCCCACAGCAACCTCCAACTCCTGGGCTCAAGTGAGTCTCCTGCCTCAGCCTCCCAAGTAGCTAGGACCACAGCTGGCAGCTGGCGCCCACCACAACCCCCAGCTATTTTTAGGTTGCAGCTGTCATTGTTGTTTGGCGGGCCCGGGTTGGATTCGAACCCACCACCTTAGGTGTATGTGGCTGGCACCTTAGCCACTTGAGCCACAGGCGCCGAGCCACATTGGTTTGTATCTTATAGAAAACACTGATCTTTACAATACAGATAGGAACAGGCGTAATATGCAAAAGTTACAAAGATGATTCCAAATCTCAGCTGATCTCTTTCCTAACTGCAACCACTCATTTAGTCTTTACTGATGATAGGGACCAAAACCAACTATTTACACATATCTGTATGAGATTCTGGTGACTTAGAAATCCCTGAAAGAGCGGTAAGCTGTGATTATTGAAGAGCTTAGAATACTGGCAGGGCTTAATTTGCAGAGTATTCAACAGAAGGCCATAGAACTGTTTTCCTAAGAGCAGCTAGGAACTACAGATGTCGCTTAGTAATGCATTGAAATGGCATTGCCTAGTATGAGTGTTGCACAGAAACTTCAGATCCCCTCTTCTGGATCTATTATTTTGGATAAGCCTCCATTATCATAGCATGGCCCTGCCCTCCTGCTGCACAGGCAGCCACTAAGCCATACTGGCCTCCTTCCTTCCGTAATCTGTTGGTAGCTGTCATGACCAACCGACAGCCAGTGGCTCCAAACGGGTGTCCCAGGGACAAAGATCCACCCCCATTATTGAACTTATTGAAGTTCTCCAAAAGAGGCAATCCAACCTTGGTTTTTCTCCCCATGTAGTTTTGTGCAAACCGATCAGAATCCATGGCTTTAAAATTAGCCAAAATTTGACCTGAGAAAGCTTCATGAAATTCAAAAGCATCAATGTCATTCATGGTTAATCCTGCCTTTTCTAGAACTTTTGGAATAGCATATGTTGGTCCAAGTAAAAGTTGATCTTTTGGATCCTGAGATATTCAGAATCCCTCAATATATATGCCCACGGCCAGAGCTTTTTCCTCTGCCACAGTCAGCATTGCAGATGCACCATCAGTCAGGAGAGAAGACTTTGCAGCTGTCGCTGTGCCATTGGGCTTAATGAGTGCAGGTTTTAATTTGGCCATCTGCTCCGCTGAGGAAGGATGGATGCCATTATCTTTGATAACTGTATCTTTTCCTGGCACTTTGAAAGCTATAACATCAGAAAGGAGTCCCTCATCCTGTGCCTTCTTGGCCAAACTGTGAGAGCGCAGTGCATATTCATCCTGTTCCCAGGCGAGAAACAGTGAAGGCAGCAGTCAGTCAGTCTGCAGAGTAGCCCATGGTCTCACTGGTAGAGAACTCAGCCACTGCGGGGAGCTCAGGTGAGAGAAAGTGCAGTCTGAATTTAGAGATTAAAGACAGTTGCTAGCCCAGAGTCTTGGCCTTATTGAGATCAAGCATCATTTTCATCATTTTCCTTGAATGACGAATAGAGACATCAGACATTAACTCTATACCACCTGCCACAATCACATCACACTGGCCAGAAGCGATCAAGCCTACACCTGTGGTCACGGCTTGGTTGGCAGAGATACAGCCATGGTTACAGTGTGAGTGGGAGTCTTGTCAGAGAAGCCAGCTCCGAGGGCAGCCTCTCTAGCTGCGTTGCTTGTTCTCACTTCTTGAATAACTGTGCCAAAGATGATATAATCAACAATATCCTTTGGGACACTGGTCTGATGCAACAGCCCCATTCGTGCTGCTCTAGCCAAATCATGTGGCATCAGGTATTTGTACAAAGTGCCTGACAGCAAAAATGGAGTCCGGACGCCATCCACCACCACTATATTCCTTACACTGGGTTTGGCTAAGGTCTTCTTTGATTTGGTCTGGCCAGTTGGGGCAGCTCGAGGCTAGGAGGAACTGCTCAGACTTCTTACAGGAAATCTGAGGGTCCATTTTGATGCATTAGGGAGATTTTTTAAAGTGTAGGTCAAGATAGTAGTCATTCTGAAACCGTTTCACCTTAGCTCACGTCTGCACTCGCTCCCACTCTGAGCAAGGTTCAGCCCTGGGATTGCTTTCTTGATAGCTTTTTCATCTTGTTCATGGTTTATATATAGAAATGTTACTGATTTTTGTATGTTGATTTTGTATCCTGCAACTTTACTGAATCTGCCAGTTCTAAAAGGTTTTTGGTAGAGTCCTTAGGTTATATTTTTCTCTTGCCTAATTGTTCTGGCTAGGACATCTAGTACTATGTTGAGTAAAAGTGGTCAGAGTATCCTTGTTTTGTTCTAGTTTTGAAAGGAAAAGCTTTCAGCTTTTTTCAGTTCAATGTTATATGGATTTGTCGTATATGGCCTTTGATGTACTTTCCTTTTATACCTAACTTATTGAGAGGTTTTATCCTGAAGAGATGCTGGATTTTATTGAATGCTTTTTTCTGTGTCTGTATCATATGGTTTTTGACCTTCATTCTATTGGTATGATGTTTTACCTTTTTTGATTTTTGTATGTTGGACCACTCTTGCATTCCTGGAGTGAGTCCCACTTGATCATGCTGTATCATCTTCTTCATTTGTTGTTGAGTTTGATTTGCTAGTATTTTGTTGAGTATTTTTGTGTCAGTTGGGAGGGCATTTTGCCCTTATCTCTTTATGATCTCAGGGTCATGCTGGCTTCCTGGAATGAGTTTGGAAGGATTTTCTGTGCTGTGATGTTTTGGAATAGTTTGGGAGCTGATAAAATTCTTCTGTAAAGGTCGGATAGAATTCAGTGGTCAAGCCATCCAGTCCTGAACTCTTCTTTGTTGGGATACTTTTTATTACTGACTCAATCTTTTGTTTCTGTTTTGTTTTGTTGGGGTTTTTTTTCCCGCTTTGTTTTGTTTTTTGTTTTTGAGATGAAGTCTGTGCCTGTCACCCTGGGTAAGAGCCCTGTTGCGTCATCATAGCTCACAGCAACCTCAAACTCTTGGACTCAAGTGATTCTCTTGTCTAAGCCTCCTGAGTAGCCAGGAGTACAGGTGGCCACCATGATGCCCAGCTAGTTTTTGTACTTTTAATAGAGATGGGGGTCTCGCTCTTGCTCAGGCTGGTCACAGACTCCTGAGTTTAAGCAGTCTATCTGCCTCAGCCTCCCCAAGTGCTAGGATTACAGGTGTGAGCCACCACTCCTGGCCTTCTGTTTTTTCTTGATTCAATCTGGGTAGATTATATGTGTCTAGAAATTTATCTATTTACTGTAGGTTTTTTGAACTTACTGGTGTATCGCTGTTCATAGAAGTCTCTAGTGATCCTTTGTATTTCTGTGGTTTCCATTGTGATGCTTCTTTTTTTGGTTATAATTTTGTTTATTTGGGTCTTCTCTCTTTTCTTAAGGGCTTATCAATTTTGTTTATCTTTCTTAATAACCAACTTTTTCTTTCATCAATCTTTTCTATTTTTTTTTTTTTTTCTGGCCAGGGCCAGTTTTGAAACTGCCACCCCTAGTCTATGGGGCTGGTGCTGTACTCCTTGGGCTACAGGCGCTGCCCTCTTTCTAGTTTTTTGATGCAGGAATTTATTACTTTAAAGCTGCTGCTGCTTATTGTTTTTGCTGTGTCCCATTGGTGTTTTTTTTTTGGGGGGGGGGATTGTTTTTGTTTTTTAGAGACAGAGTCTCACTTTATTGCCCTCAGTAGAGTGTTGTGGCATCACAGCTCAACCTCCAGCTCTTGGGTTTAGGCGATTCTCTTGCCTCAGCCTCCCGAGTAGCTGGGACTACAGTTACCCACTACAAAGCCCAGCTATTCTTTTGTTGCAGTTTGACTGGTGCCGGTTCAAACCCGCACCGTTGGTATATGGGGCTGGTGCCCTACTCACTGAGCCACAGGTGCTGCCCAGTCCCATAGGTTTTTATATGTTGTGTTTATATTTTCATTTTTTTTAGGAATTCTTTTTTTTTTCCTCAGTATTGCCTGGTAGAGTGCTATGGCGTCACAGCTCATAGCAACCTCCAACTCTTCGGCTTAAGCGATTCTCTTGCCTCAGCCTCCCAAGTAGCTGGGACTACAGGTGCCCGCCACAGCACCCAGCTATTTTTTGGTTGTAGTTGTCATTGTTGTTTGGCAGGCTGGGCTGGGTTCCAACCCACCAGCTCTGGTGTATGTGGCTGGTGCCTTAGCTGCTGAGCTATAGGAGCCGAGCCTGTTTCAGGAATTTTTTTATGATTTTTATTTTTAAGAGAGACAGGGTCTCGTCTTGGTGCCCAGGCTAGTCTCGAACTCCTGGTATCACGTGATGGTCCCACCTCAGGCCTGCAAGTTTCTGGGACTACAGGTACAAGCCACTGAGCTCAATATTTTTTTTTTTCATTCTTCCCCCTCTCTAAAAAATGTTTTTCAGATTAATATGAGGGTACAAATGGCTCGGCGCC
>NW_003852565.1:45823-46788 GCF_000181295.1 Otolemur garnettii
GAGCCATAATTTTTCTATTTTTAGTAGAGATGGGGCCTCACTCTTGTACAGGGTGATCTTAAAGTGAGCTCCAGTGATCCTTTTGCCTCAGTCTCCCAGAGTGCTAGGTTTACAGGCATGAGCCATCATGCTCAGCCCCCTTTTTCTATCCTTCAACATTTGGTTATGTGTGTCTTTACCAGTGAGGTGAATGAATTTCTTTCAAGTTTGTTTGTTTTTTTCTTTGAGACAGGGTCTTGCTTAGTTGCCTGGTCTGGAGTGCAGTGGCAACATCATAGCTGACTTTACTTACTGTAACCTTGAATTCTTGATCTTAAGCAATCCTCCCTTAGTCTCCTGAGTAGCTGGAACTGCAGGCTTGTGCCACCACACTCACACTCACACTCAGCTAATTTTTCCATTGTTTTTATAGAGACACTGTCTCACTGTGTTGCTCAGGCTTAGGTGAGGTTCTGTTTTTCTTTCCTTTTTTTTTTTTTTGAGACAAGAGTCTCACTGTGTCACCCCTCCATAGAGGGTGTGAGTGCTGTGACATCACAGCTCACAGCAACCTCAACCTTTTGGGCTTAAGTGATTCTCTTGCCTCAGCCTCCTGAGTAGCTGGGACTACAGGCACCCACCACAATGCCTGGCTATTTTTTGGTTGCAGTTGTTTAGTAGACCTAGGCCGGGCTTGAACCCACCCATTTCAGTGTATGTGGTTGGCACCCTACTCACTGAGCTACAGGTGCCAAGCCATAGATGAGTTTCTTGTAGACAGTGTATACAGTATGTGTGTTGTTGAGTCTTGTATCCTCCATTCAGTGGGGATATTTAATCCACTTATGTTCAAAGTTATAATTTATAGGTGAGGATTTATTCTTGCCATTTCATCGATTGGTTTCTGGTTGTTTTCTGTGTCCTTTGTTTTTTTATTTTTTCTCTTGTTATGTATTTTTATAGTTGGGTTTTTTTTTTTTTTTTTT
>NW_003852565.1:46953-56602 GCF_000181295.1 Otolemur garnettii
CCCAAGTAGCTGGGACCACAGGCACCCGCCACAACGCCTGGCCATTTTTTGGTTGCAGCCATCATTGTTGTTTGGCGGGCCCGGGCTGGGGATTCAAACCCGACACCTTAGGTGTATATGGCTGGCGCCTTAGCCGCTTGAGCCACAGGCGCCGAGCCTCTCTTCTATATTTTCAAGTGAATTTTATAATTTTGCAGGTTTCCACAATGATGGTTATGGAAATAAGATTCCATTGAGCATTTCTTGTAAAGCCAATGGAGTAGTGATGAATTCCCTTAGTTTTTGCTTGTCTATGAAAGGTCCTATTTCTCTGTTTCTGAAGGATCACTTTGCTACGTATATATATTCTTGGCAGGCAGATTTTTTCTTTTTGTACTTTGAAGATATCATCCCATTCTCCCTTTGGCTATAAGGTTTGTGTGAGAAATCTGCTGTTAGTCTAACAAGGATTCCCTTATATGCAACTTGATGTTTTTTCTTGCTGCTTTTAGAATGTTTTTTTCTTCAACTTTTGACTAATTGATCACAGTGTGCCTCAGAAAGGACCTGTGTGGGTTGGTTCTAGGTGAACTCAGTAATGTAGTCTTCGTGTAGTTTCTTCAGTTGTAATCCATACTATGATGTTTGTGAGTGTCTTAATTACCTAGGTTGAGAGAGTTTGAGGCAGTGATAGGGCAGTTTTGCTGAAAGTGGACTTGCCATGCTATTTCTCAGGTCAAGGGTAAATGTGTACACAATGGTCAGCTAACTTGGGGTCTAGTTCACTGGGGTTGGGAATGTGGGGCTGTGTACTCTGGCCTGGAGCACAAGCATGTGGTTACTCTGCCAGCTCAAGTATATGCCTACCTGTAGCAGCCTGAGGACTGAGGTTGGGGCCATGAGGCCCAGGATGCAGATACATGGCTGGTTGGCTGGCCTGGGAGCATGTTTTCTGGGGAAGCAACCCACAAAGCTGTTTCTTAGACCTACCGTGTTTCCCAAAAAATAAGACACTGTGTTATATTTATTTTTTCTTAAGAAGACACACTAGGGCTTATTTTCAGGGGATGTCTTATTTTTATTAAGGATAATACAACAGTCTGTATTTATTCAAATACAGTTAAGTCATCTTCTTCTGGAACCTGACAGGGGGAGCCGACCTTGTTGGTGGGGCTGGTGCTAGTGATGTGTGAACTCCTTTCCCCTAGCCATTCGCACATGCACAATAGGATGCCTGGGACCACAGTTACCACACGCACCCGTGCAAGTGCGAATGGCTTGGAGAAAGGAGCTGTGGCAGATAAAAGGTATTCCGGTCTTTCTTACCGCTCCGCGCCAAAATACATGGCATGACTATGCAGATACACTGCATAGCCACACCCATCACTAGGACTTATTATCGGGGTAGGGCTTATATTTAACAAATGCATAGAAATCCTGCTAGGGCTTATTTTGGGAGTAGGTCTTATTTTCAGGGAAACACGGTAGTATGCAGGTTGGTTGCTCCTTGGTGGACTTGAGGGCATGTCTGCTGGGGCTGCCTACAGGGTTGTTTCTTAGGCCAGGGATGTGGCACAAAGCTGGTTGTCCTGGGGGCGGCGAGGAGGTGCGTGGTACTTGCCAGGGGTGGTCCACAGGGCTGTGTCTCAGACCCTGTGGGAGGCTCAGGGCCACTGGACAGGCCAAGGGGCTTTCAGGCTCCAGCTGCAAGTGCAGCTATAGGGGTTAACTCCAGGGGTTATACCAGACTGGAGTCACATCTGATCCTGGGCCCAGGCCCCTTCAGCTGGAGTAGTATTTATCCACCCATGTGGGCTTGGTACAACAAAGCTGGAGAGGTGCAGTGGCTATGGCCCCTAGCATGGTACACTCCAGAGGACTCTTTGGCCCCAAGGTGGTATGTGGTGCAGCAACAGAGCTCACAGGGTGGTGGAGGACGGGTGCACATTTCATGCTCTTCAGAGCAGTGCAGCTCTTTGAATTATCAGTAGCTCTTCAGACAGTGCTCAGGACTCATGAGGACTATGGAATTCTTCTTTATCAAGGAGTATAGATATTTGCAGTGGCAGTGGGGGCTGGTGGGGATCTTTGGACAGATTTGATCCAGGCAGGGGAAATGGGACTGCAGAGGTTGGTGTGTCCACGCTGCCTTTCTGGGCTTCAGATTATAGGTGTGGTCTCCACCTCCTCACTGCACTCTGGTGCTCTCTCTTCAACACTCCAGTCAAACCTTAGCTATTTATTAACCGGGCATTGTGGCAGGGGTTGCAGTTACTCAGGAGTCTGAGGCAAGACAATCCTTGAGCTCAAGAGTTTGAGATTGGACTGAGGGTGACAAAATGAGACTGTCTCCAAAAAAAAAATTAATAAACCCAAAAAACTTTGAATAATATTTCTTTTTGACTCAGTGATAAAATGTGATGAGCCTTCTAGGGCCACTGTCAGAAGTGTTTTTTCCAATGTCTAATACATAGTTATCATAGTTTTGCAGTATGATGATAAGTTAACTTTCTTTTTTTTTTTTTTTTTGAGACAGAGCCTCAAGCTGTCCCCCTGGGTAGAGTGCCATGGCATTACAGCTCACAGCAACCTCCAACTCCTGGGCTCAAGCGAGTCTCCTGCCTCCGCCTCCCAAGTAGCTGGGACCACAGGCGCCCGCCACAACGCCTGGCTATTTTTTGGTTGCAGCCGTCATTGTTGTTTGGCGGGTCCGGGCTGGGGATTCGAACCCGCCACCTTAGGTGTACGTGGCTGGCACCTTAGCCGGTTGAGCTATAGGCGCCGAGCCGATAAGTTAACTTTCAAGTGTCTTGCTTAGGATATTACTCCACTCAGAAGAAATTAGCTTATGTAATGTAATTCAGTTATGAGCTTTGCCATTGTGTAACACAGGATATAAAAATGTTCAGTTTTGCTATACAGATAACAGTAAAGAGACAGGGATATAGGTATACTTTCATAGACCACAGGAAAAATACCAAGCTGTATTAGGATGAAATTACTTACTATTTCTAAGTGTTGCTTAATATTACTTACCAAAAATAGTTCATTTCATACATTTCTTTATGTTTTAGATGCAGAAAGAAAAAGCTTGTACACCCTATTTCTGGAATCGGTGCAGTCCCGGCTTCGACATGGAGAAGATCCCACTCCACGTGTTCTTCTTACTGAGCAAGAAGCGACCACGGAGAATCTCGTGAAGATGCAGTCCATTGCTGAAAGGCATCTGGAGCTAGATGACATTCACGATCCCCTGCTCGCCATTAACTTCACCAGGTGATACACACCTGCGAGATTCTCAGTGGGTGAAATGGCAGAATCTGTGCAGTGTTTAGTAACTGTTCATTTCTGCCAGGTAGGGCTTTCCAGCCTTAAACACAAAGCCTTTGTGGCCTGTCTTTTTCTAATGAACAGAATACAAGACATGTTCCCGTCTTTCAGATGTAGGGCCTCCATGTTATCTGTGGAAGTCCGCAGGCTCATCCCTGCCAGCTTGGCTGTGTCCTTGGTGCCCTCACTCACTCCAGAGATGCTTCTGAAAGTCTGAGTCTCACCGAGCGTCAGACAAACCTGGAATCTGGGTCTCCCTTCACGGAAAATGTGTCTTGGGCATCAGGTGCTTTTAGGTACTTAGCTCAGTGGAATAAGTGCTCCTGCCCACACAGTGCCAACTGCCTGAGGGCCAGCAGTCATTGTGTGCAGTGCAGGTGGCTAGAATGACCACCTCTAGGACCTGACCCTAAGGCAGCTCTCAAACACTGGTTCACTCAAAGGGTATTCTGAGGAGGAAGATTTTTCTCTTTCTATAATAGTTGGTAATTCTAAGACTAATGGTAACAATGGAACTCTGGAGTTTGACTTAGAAGAATTTTATAGACAGTAGCTCATAAAAAGAAGACCCATATTTTTCTCTTGAAGGTTGTATTTGGAGCAGAGTGACTTTCACGAGAAGTTTGCTGGTGGAGATGTTTGTGTGGACCGATCATCGGAATCTGTGACATGTCAGACTTTTGAGTTAACGCTGAGATCTTGCCTCTATCCTCATATTCATAAGCAGTATCTAGATTGCTGTGGAAATCTCATGCAGACTCTAAAAAAAGATTACAGGTAAAGGGGAGTAATTTGGTTTTAGAAGTAGTCAGTAATACTTCAAGAACAGTTGAAATTATTTTAAAACCTGTATTGCCAGTTTTTATTATAGTGGGTAATGGATAGGCAGTAAACAAGTTTTTTTTTTTTTTTTTTTTTTTTTTTTTGAGACAGAGCCTCAAGCTGTCCCCCTGGGTAGAGTGCCATGGCATTACAGCTCATAGCAACCTCCAACTCCTGGGCTCAAGTGAGTCTCCTGCCTCTGCCTCCCAAGTAGCTGGGACCACAGGCGCCTGCCACAACGCCCGGCTATTTTTTGGTTGCAGCCGTCATTGTTGTTTGGCGGGTCCGGGCTGGGGATTCGAACCTGCCACTTTAGGTGTACGTGGCTGGCGCCTTAGCCGGTTGAGCTATAGGCACCGAGCCAGTAAACAAGTTTTTTGAGAGGATCAATTGATCCTCAGTATTTTCTTAACTATATTGTAAAAATTTTTTTTGAGACAGGGTCTAATTATGTCTCCCTTGGTAGAGTGCTGTGGCGTCACAGCTCACAGCAACCTCAATCTCTTGAGCTTAAGCAATTTTCTTGCCTCCACCTCCCTACAGGCACACACCACAATGTCCAGCTATTTTTTTTGTTGTTGTTGTTACTGTTGTTGTTGTTGTATTTTAGCTGGCCCGAGCCAGACTTGAACCCACCAGCCTTGGTGTATGTGGCTGGTGCCCTACTCACTGAGCTATGGGCCCTGAGCTATATGTTGTAAAATTGAATTTTGTTTATTTCTGACAACCTCTCCCTAAAGAAATAAGGAAAAAGCTAATTCCATAAAAATGCCCATCACAAAGTTTGCTATCAGAATAAAAAATATGCAATTACTTAGTAATAGACGTTACTTTTTTTTGTTTTATGTTTTGAAATGGTCTCACTCTGTTGCCCAGGCTACAGTGCAATGGCATCAGCCTAGCTCACAGCAACCCCAAACTCCTAGGTTCAGGTAATCCTCCTGCCTCAGCCTCCTGAGTAGCTGGGACTACAGGAGCCTGGCAGGAGGCCTGGTTAATTTTTGTTGTTGTTTTTAAATTTTTTTGGAGACAGAGCCTCCAGCTGTTGCCCTGGGTAGAGTGCTATGGCATCACAGCTCACAGCAGCCTTCAGCTCCTAGGCTTAAGTGATTCTCTTGCCTGAGCCTCCCAAGTAGCTGGGACTACAGGTACCTGCCATAACATCCAGCTATTTTTTTGGTTGTAGTTGTCGTTGTTTGGCAGGCCCAGGCCGGATGTGAACCTGCCAGCTCTGGGGTATATGGCTGGTTCCTTAGCTGCTTGAGCTACAAGCTCCTGTTGTTGTTTTTAGTAGAGATGGGGTCTTGCCCTTGCTGTGGCTCATCTTGAACTCCTGAACTCAACTGATCCTTCCACATCAGCTTCCCAAAGTGCTGGATTACAGGTGTAAGCCACCGCACCTGGCCTAGATGCTAATTTTTTAAGCTATGGTATATCCATAAATATGGGATATCTGTATCCATGTATGAATTTTGTAAAGTTTATAAAAATTATGTTGATTAAAAAGTAGGATATATAGGGCGGTGCCTATAGCTGACTAGGTAGAGTGCTGGCCACATACATGGATGCCACTGGGTTCTCCACATACATGGATGCCACTGGATTCTCCACATACATGGATGCCACTGGGTTCTAGCCTGATCTGGGCCTGCTAATCAACAATAACAACTGCAACCAAAAAATAGCCGGGCAATGTGGTGGGCACCTATAGTCCCAGCTACTTTGGGAGGCTGAAGCAAGAGAATCACTTAAGCCCAAGAGTTTGAGGTTGCTGTGAGCTGTGACACCATGGCACTCTGCCAAGGGCAACATAGTGAGACTCTGTCTCAAAAAAAAAAAAAGTGGGATACATAACATAGAATTATATATTTTTTAATATGTGGGAAAGACTGGAAAGAAATATTCCAAATATTAATTGTAGAAATTCATGGATGCTGGAATTTAGATTAATTTTTTGTTACATTTTTGTCTGTCCAATTTTGTATTATTCTTATTTTTTAATTTTAAAAATTGTTTTGAGGCTGGGCAGGGTGGCTCACGCCTGTAATCCTAGCACTCTAAGAAGCCGAGGCTGGCAGATTGCTTGAGCTCACAGGTTTGAGACCAGCCTAAGCAAGAGTAAGACCCCATCTCTAAAAATAGCTACTTGGGAGGCTGAGGCAAGAGAATTGCTTGAGCTCAAGAGTTTGAAGTTGCTGTGAGCCATGATGCTATGGGACTCTATTGAGGGTGACGAAGAGAGACTGTCTCAAAAAAAAAAAAAAATTGTTTTTGAGCTGTCTTCCTCAGTTTCCTGGGACAGAGTATAGTGGCATCATCATAGCTCATTACAACCTCACACTCCTGGGTTCTGGCAGTCCTCTTGCCTCAGCCTCCCACATAGCTGAGACTACAAGTACATACCACTACACCCAGCTTATCATTCTAGTTTTTGTAGAGATGAGGTCTCACTCTTGTTTAGGCTGCTTTTGAACTCCTAACTTCAAGAAATCCTTGTGCCTCAGCCTCCCAAAGTGCTAGGATTATAGGCATGAGCCACTGTACCCAGCCCAGTTTTCTGTTTTCTATAATGATACACAAAGATAACATTGCTTTCTGATTATTAAAGAAAAACATGAAAATATGCTATTTTTATTATTGATAAAAAGTGTTTAACAGGTGTTTATTTCTAATTTCAGTAAATGCAGAATATAAAGTTATTTCACTAGAAATGTCAGGTTACAAAATGTGGAATTTTTTTTTTTTTTTTTTGTAGAGACAGAGTCTCACTTTATCACCCTTGGTGGAGTGCTGTGGCAACCTCCAACTCCTGGCCTTAGGCAGTTCTCTTGCCTCATCATCCCAAGTAGCTGGGACAACAGGCGCCTGCCACAACACCTGGCTATTTTTTTGTTGTTGCAATTTGGCCGGGGCTGGGTTTGAACCTGCCACCCTCAGTATATGGGGCTGGTGCCCTACCCACTGAGCCACAGGCCACCCACAAAATGTGGTATTGATCCAGAATCCTGTCTTATGAATGCTAAAAATCTTTTTGTTGCTTATTTTCTCCCTATTTAGGTTGGTAGAATACTTGCAGGCCATGAGGAATTTTTTCTTAATGGAAGGTGGAGATACCATGTATGACTTCTACACATCAATTTTTGATAAAATAAGAGAAAAGGAAACCTGGCAGAACGTGTCTTTTCTTAATGTCCAACTCCAAGAAGCAGTAGGACAGCGTTATCCTGAAGACAGTTCACGGTAAATGTGGAAGTCACCTTACTTTAACTTAGTATAAAATGAACTATGTGCCATGAAGTTTTCTATGAATTACATACATTGTTTCATCCTCACACTTCCTATGAGTCTTACTAAAATTATTTTACATGTTAGAAAATTGAGGCAAGGCTGGGCATGGCAGCTAATGCTTATAATCCTACTACTTGGGAGGCCTAGCAAGTGAATTGCCTGAGCTCGTGGGTTTGAGACCAGCCTGAGCCAGACCGGGACCTCAATTCCAAAAAATAGCAGGGCGTTGAGACAGAGCTCTGCCTCTGAGAAACAGGTTAGCCTGTTTCTCAGTGTACTGCTGGCAGGACTGTGAGGGTTAACTGAGGAGAGGACAGCCTCACTGCCAGGCATGCGGCCTTCCTATGTATGTGTCATTTCCTTTCTTCCTCTTTAAAGTCAGACTCAAACCATCTCAGAAATATGCAGGTAAAGCCTTTGTTGTAGAGCCCACACTGCCTCACATCTCCATGGCTCTCTGATAGGTGCTGTGCTCTGGAGCCCAGCTAACCTCACCAGGTACCTGGTCCTCCCTAACCCCTGTGCTGAGCAGAGGCTTCACCTCTGGGCCTAAATTTTACCAGAATTAAACTCTTAAGACTATTACTGTTATGTTTTCTTCCCCAACTTCATCTTTTTTTTCTAATCGACTTATTGTTAAGCATCTCTTTTATAACTAAACTTATTTAGAAACTTTCTCCCTCTCCTTTCTTTCTTTCTTCTTCTTTCTTTCTTTTTTTTTGAGATATAGTTTCACTTTGTCACCCTGGGTAGAGTGCTGTGGTGTTATAGTTCACAGCAACCTCAAACTCTTGGATTCAAGTGATCCTCTTGCCTCAGTCTCCCAAGTAGCTGGGACTAAAGACACCCGCCACAACGCCCAGCTATTTTTTAGAGACAAGTCTTGCTCTGGCTCAGGCTGGTTTCAAACCTGTGAACTCAGGTAATCCACCCGCCTCGTCCTCCTGAGTGCTGGGATTATAGGTGTGAGCCACCGTGCGTAGCCCCTCTCCTTTATTTCTAAAATCAAATTTCTATTTTAGAATATGTTAGGGGTGGCGCCCGTGGCTCAGAGGAGTAGGGTACCGGCCCCATATGCCGGAAGTGGCGGGTTCAAACTCAGCCCCAGACAAAAACTGCTAAAAACAGAACAAAACAAGAATATATGTTAGAAAATATATATAGTTTGGAATATTTGCTTTCCTCGTTATTTTAAAAGAGCATTTCTGTACGACATTGTACTTTCACAAACTAAAGCTATAATTTCTTTATTTAGTTTGTCTATATCTTTTGAAAATGTTGACACAGCTAAGAAGAAATTACCTGTTCATATCTTAGATGGTCTGACCCTGAGCTACAAGGTATATGTTGATATTCTTTGTACAGAGAATATTTTCTGTTAAAATTAAAACATGCAAGTAATTGGTTATTTTCTATTCTGATTTTCTGTTTTTGTTTTCATAGGTCCCATGGCCTGTGGATATTGTTATAAGTTTGGAATGTCAAAAAATTTATAATCAAGTATTCCTTCTCTTACTGCAAATAAAGTGGGCAAAATATAGTCTAGATGTCTTACTCTTTGGTGGTAAGATTTATTTTCAGCAGATAAATGGTAATTTAATTTTAGCCCTGAGAAAAAGAGGTTGTTGATCTTTTATTAATAAGTTTTTGGTTTTTGTTTTGGGTTTTTTTCTTTTTTGTGACAGACTCTCACTTTATTGCCCTGGGTATAGTGCCATGGCGTCATAGCTCCCAGTAACCTCAAATTCTTGGGCTCAAGAGATCCTTTTACCTCAGCCTCCCAAGTAGCTGGGACTAGAGGTACCCACTACAGTACCTGGCTAGTTTGTTTTATTTTTAGTAGAGATGGGAACTCAGTTTTTGCTCAGGCTGGTCTGGAATGGTGAGCTCAAGTGGTCCACCTGCCTTGGCCTCCCAGAGTGCTGGAATGATAAGTGTGAGCTATCTGGCCTGGCTGCTTTTATTGTTTTTATGTATATGCAAATGCCAAAGTGTTGTGTATTATAGCAATAGTTTCACAAACATCAAGTATCTGAATTAATGAATAGTAAGAAGTTGTAAAGGCCAGGCATGGTGGCTCATGCCTGTAATCCTAAACACTCTCAGAGGCCAAGGTGGGGTAGATTGTCTGATTCAAGACTAGCAAGGGGCTCGGTGCCTATAGCTCAACCGGCTAAGGCGCCAGCCACGTACACCTAAGGTGGCGGGTTCGAATCCCCAGCCCGGACCC
>NW_003852565.1:56821-68826 GCF_000181295.1 Otolemur garnettii
AAATAGCCAGGCATTGTGGCAGGCCTCTGTAGTCCCAGCTACTCGGGAGGCTGAGACAAGAGAATCACTTGAACCCAAGAGTTTGAGGTGATACCACAGCACTCTACCAAGAGCAACAAAATGAAATTCTGTCTCAAAAAAATAAAAAAATAGGCTCAGGGCCTGTAGCTCAGTGAGTAGGACACCAGCCACATACACCAAAGCAGGCAGATTTGAGCCCAGCCCTGGCCTACTAAACAACAATGACATCTGCAACCAAAAAATATCCAGGTGTTGTGGCAGGTGCCAGCCATGCAGGAGACTGAGGCAAGAGAATCTCTTAAGCCTAAGAGTTTGAGGTTGCTGTGAGTTGTGATGCTATGGTACTCTACCAAGGACCACATAGTAAGACTCTGTCTCATAAATAAATGAAAAAATAATAAAAATAATTTTTTAAAAAGAAATTGTTGGGCGGTGCCCATAGGTCAGTGGGAAGGGTGCTGGCCATATACACTGAGGCTGGTGGGTTTGAATGCACCCTGGGCCAGCTAAAAAACAACAACAACATCTGCAACAGAAAAAATAGCCAGGCATTGTGGCTGGTGCCTGTAGTCCCAGCTACTTAGGAGGCTGAGGCAAGAGAATCACTTAAACCAAAGAGTATGAGATTGCTGTGAGCTGGGACGCCACAGCACTCTACCCAGGGCGTTAGCTTGAGACTCTGTCTCAAAAAAAAAAAAGAAAGAAATTGGGTGGTGCCTGTGGCTTAAGGCATGGAGCACCAGCCCCATATGCTGGAGGTGGAGGGTTCAAACCCAGCCCCGGCCAAAAGCTGCAAAAAAAAAAACCAAAAAGAAATTGTATATACAGTTGATCTAAAATATAATGATTTGATTAGGAATTTAGGCAGAATAAATTTTCTTGGGTAATGCAGAAATTTCTAGTGACAAGTTAATGGGACTTTTACATGTTTCATGACAGTGATAATGGACGTGATACAGGGGACTTTCCATGCTTCACCTTCCAAAGGCACTGAAGTTCAGTCCTTGCTGTGCCTCTCTCAGGGCCCTCTGCAGGGCTGCTTTGTCCCACGAGCTCCCACCACGCATAAGGGGAAGTGTAGTGGAGTCCTTGCTCTTTTTTTGTTGGTTTGTTTTTTTGAGACAGAGCCTCAAGCTGTCCCCCTGGGTAGAGTGCCATGGCATCAAGCTCACAGCAACCTCCAACTCCTGGGCTCAAGCGAGTCTCCTGCCTCAGCCTCCCAAGTAGCTGGGACCACAGGTGCCCGGCTATTTTGCAGCCGTCATTGTTTTTTGGCAGGCCCAGGCTGGATTCGAACCTGCCACCTTGGGTGTACGTGGCTGGCGCCTTAGCCACTTGAGCCACAGGTGCTGAGCCGGAGTCCTTGCTCTTTCCACCCACTTTATTCTTCTAATTTTTATAGAACTGGTTAGTACTGCTGAAAAACCACGACTAAAGGAAGGCCTTCTTCATGAACAAGACCCACTTGCTCAGTTCGGAACACAGAAAGAACCAGCAAGACAGCAGATTCATCGGATGTTCCTCTTACGAGTGAAGCTCATGCATTTTGTGAACAGCTTGCACAACTACATCATGACCAGGGTTTGTGTCTGCTTGTCTGTCTCAGTTCCATCACCTTATTTATACGGTTATTCATAGAGAATTACTTGTTTTTATAAATACAGAGGAGTCCACAAAATACTTACATATTGTGAAAATGGACATATGGAGAAAATTTTTTTTTTGTTTTTTTGAGACAGAGTCTCACTGTGTCGCCCTCGGTAGAGTGCCATGGTGACACAGCTCACAGGAACCTCAAACTCTTGGGCTTAAGTGATCCTCTTGCCTCAGCCTCCCAAGTAGCTGGGACTACAGGCACCTGTCACAACACCGGCTATTTTTTTGTTGTAGTTGTTATTGTTTGGCAGGCCCAGGCTGGATTTGAACCCACCAGTTCCAGGCTGGCACCCTAGCTGCTGAGCTATAGGCACCGAGCTAGAAAAATGTTTTTTTATTTTTATTTTATTTTTATTTATTTATTTATTTGAGACAGAGTCTCACTTCGTCACCCTCATAGAGTACTGTAGCATCACAGCTCACAGAAACCTTAGGTGCTTGGGCTCAAGCATTTCTCTATCTTCAGCCTCCCAAGTAGCTGGGACTACAGGCACCCACCACAGCACCTGGCTGTTTTTAGAGACTTGCTATGGCTCAGATTGATCTCGAACCTGTGACCTCAGACAGTCCATCCGCCTTGGCCTCCCAGAGTGCCAGGATTACAGGCATGAGCTACCACACTTCGGCCTAAAAATGTTTTTTTGTTTTGTTTTTTTAAGACAGTCTCCCTGTGTTGCCCTCGGTAGAGTGCTGTGACATCATAACTCACAGCAACCTCCAACTAAAGTGATTCTCTTGGCTCAGCCTCCCAACTAGCTGGGACTACAGGCGCCCACCATAGCTCCCAGCTATTTTTTGTTGCAGTTGTCATTGTTGTTTTTAGCTGGCCTGGGCCGGGTTCGAACCTGCCAGGCTTGGTGTATATGGCTGGTGCTGTAATCACTGTGCTATGGCTGCCGAGCCTGAAAATGTTTTTTTGGTTTTTGGGGTTTTTTGAACAAAAATATGGAATGCTTCATGAACTTGCATGTGATTCTTGTGCAGGGGCCATACTAATCTCTGTATCGTCGCAATTTTAGTAAATGTGCTGCCAAAGCAAGCACCTGAAAATGTTTTTTTAAACATACCAGAATATGTGTACCTAGAGACAGCTGCTCCTCTCCAGCAGCGCTCTGAGGTACAGCTGCAGCTCCCATTTTGGGATTGCCTTCAGAGCTTGCTACTTAGTGTTTTAAATTTCATCAGTGGTGACAGCTGTCCCTGGAAAATGACTTCAATATTTGATAACAACCAAGATTCTCAGGCTAGTGTGTGGGGTAGGGAGGAAGAAGCCACCAGGTTATATGCTTCTTTCTTACGAATAAGAAGTAATTCACTGCAAAATAAATGAAACTGCTTTTCTTTGTACATGTTAAAAGTGGTTCTAGAGGAAGCTCTGAAAGAGGAGTTCAGATATTTGAGTAGGAATAGTATTATTAGAGAGACAGTACTGATTTACAGTTTAAAGTTTTGAAAACTCCTCATTTATACCCATTCTAGGGTCTGAGTTCTGTGACCCATCTTGTTTGAATGAAGTGAGCCTCCACAGTCTGCATGTTGGACACAAAGGGTCTGGCGGGGGTGCTCTGTGCTTGTCCTGTCTGTATTACTGGACTTCTCAGGGCTGGCTTTAACGCCTTTAGTTGTTAAGAGTAAATGGCAGGAATTTAAGTTTGTTCCCAGTTTTGTTTTGTTTTGTTTTTTGGAGACAGACTCTCAAGCTGTCACCCTGGGTAGTGTGCTGTGGCATCGTAGCTCACAGCAACCTCAAACTCTTCAGCTCAAGTGATCCTCTTGCCTCCATTTTTCTATTTTTAGTAGAGACAGGGTCTTGCTCAGACTGGTCTCAAACTCATGACCTCAAGCAATCCACCCGCCTCAGCCTCTCAGAGTGCCAGGATTATAGGCCTGAACCCCCATGCCCAGGCTAGTTTTTTGTTTGTTTGGTTTTTTTTTTCACAGCAACCTCCAACCCCTGGGCATAGGTGATTCTCTTGCCTAAGCCTCCTGAGTAGCTGGGACTACAAGCGCTGCCAGAAAGCCCAGATATTTTTTTTGGTTGCAGTTTGGCCGGGGCCAGGTTTAAACCTGCCACCCTCGGTATATGGGGCTGGTGCCCTACCCACTGAGCCACAGGCACCACCCTAGTTTTTTGTTTTTTATTTGAAGCACACCTGTTCTCCTTGTAGAGTAAGAACAATATATGAAAAATGGAACATATAAGTGTATTGTAAATATTTGTCTTATAAAAATAATACTTATATTTATGGGGTGGTGCCTGTGGCTCAGTGGATAGGGTGTTGGCACCATATACCAAGGGTGGTGGGGTAGATCTCGGCTCCAGCCAAACTGCAACAAAAAAATAGCCAGGTGTTGTGGTAGGCACCTATGGTCCCAGCTACTTGGGAGGCTGAGGCAAGAGAATCACCTAAGTCCAGGTGTTGGAGGTTGCTGTGAGCTGTGACATCACAGCACTCTACCAAGGGTAACAAAGTAAAAAAAATAATAATAATCATAATACTTAGATTTATAACACATTTTCCTGATAATTTTTTTTTTTTTTTTTTTTTGAGACAGAGCCTCAAGCTGTCCCCCTGGGCAGAGTGCCGTGGCATCACAGCTCACAGCAACCTCCAACTCCTGGGCTCAAGCGAGTTTCCTGCCTCCGCCTCCCAAGTAGCTGGGACCACAGGCGCCCGCCACAACGCCCGGCTATTTTTTGGTTGCAGCCGTCATTGTTGTTTGGCGGGTCCGGGCTGGGGATTCAAACCCGCCACCTTAGGTGTACGTGGCTGGCGCCTTAGCCGGTTGAGCTATAGGCGCCGAGCCCTGATAATTTTTTTTAATTGGTGCATCTTCTGTACATTTTGATGTACTTTTTTTTCTTTTTTACTTCTTCCTTTTTTTAAATTAAATCATAACTGTGTACATTGATACATTTATGGAGTTCAGTGTACTGATTTGCTATACAATGTGAAATGCTTACATCAAACTAACATCACCACCACCTCGCTTACTTATTTGTTGTGTAAGACAATTATACTCTTTTATTAATAGTTTTGAAATGTGCCATTGCATTATGCACGTTAGGTGAGGTCCCACCAAATGCCCTCCCTTCTCCTATCCTCCCCTTCCCTCTCCCCTCCCCTTCCTTTCCTGCCAGGAAATCTGTTAATCTACAGTTTGACATTCATTCCCTGTGCAAGTAGGTGTCCATGGGTCTAGCCCCACCATTCTCATAGGATTAGAATGTATCCAGTCAGCCTCCAGAGAATGGTACTCTATGAAACTTTACAAACGTGTTTACTGAAGGGAGAGTTTGAGAGAAATAGAACTTGGCAAACGTGTTGTGTGAGGCACACGGTCCTCAGCGAAGTCTCCTGATTAAGCTTTTCATCTTTCTCTTTGAAGATTCTACATAGTACAGGGCTGGAGTTTCAACATCAAGTTGAGGAAGCCAAGGATTTAGATCAGTTGATTAAAATTCACTACAGGTATTTGTCAACCATCCATGATCGATGTCTGCTGAGAGAAAAGGTACGTGAGATATCCTGCAGATGTGGCCACCAACCAGGATGGGAACTGGGCATGTGGGGCTGTCTGTATGCTTTGGAATTTTGTGATTGTGAAACTTCTGTCCTGAAAAATACTCTTTAAGGAAGGACTAGGTCAAACGAGGTTACAGATGATTGCCTTAGTGCTGGAGATTACATCTAAGAGAGATGTGAGAACAGCATTTCAACAGCCAATAGTCTACATCACCTTTGAGTTCAGTTGGAAAGTTGTGTCTGCAGTTGTAGGGTGATGGTGTATCCAGCTCAGTGTGGATATAGGGAACTAAATAATATCACAGCCATTGGAATTACTTATCCCAGTTTCATTGTTGAGTTTAAATGGCCATTCCAGGAAAAAGCTAACTTGCTGTGTTGGTTCAACTCTTATTGTTAATACCATATTGTGTGCACAGTAAATGCACCGACCCAACCCAGGTGGTCTTGGTTCATGGCCCAGCACCCTTCCTTGTACACACAGAAGGTAGTCACTGTGCTCATGTACTTTTTCAGTGACTCATTTAAATTAGGTAAAGTGTTGGTGTTCATGTCCAAACTCAGTTACAGCATCTGTGTTCTGTCTGTGACTTTGGTCCACAGGTCAGCTTTGTAAAAGAAGCTATCATGAAAGTGTTAAACTTGGCTCTCATGTTTGCAGATGGTTGGCAGGCAGGCCTGGGGGCTTGGGGGTAAGTATATAGCTTGAGAAGCATCTGTGTTGTGGGACTATTTTAGCTTCTCTTTTAACTGGCTCCATTCGAGGAGCCTTGTTGTCATCTTGACAATACATCATAGCCACTATATTTTTAAGAAGAATTAAATGTGTTCACTGATAGTAGATAGCGTCAGCAATCCCAGGTACTTGGGAGGCTAAGGCAGGAGGATCACTTGAGCCCAGGAGTTTGAGACTAGCCTGGACAGCATAGTGAGACTCCACTCAAAAAAATATTGTGCAATTATTTTATGAGAGATAAAACAAGAACAGTCTTATATCTTTTAATTAGGATAAGCAAATATTCTTAGACTATATTGTGTCTGCCGCCCACTCACACTTGTGGGATTTTCTTTTTTTTTCTTAAGTCTCACTCTGTCATCCTGGGTAGGGTGCTGTGGCCTCATCACAGCTCACAGCAACCTCAAATTCTTGGGCTCAAGCAATCCCCTAGACTCAGCCTCCTGATTAGCCAGGGCTATAGGCACCCACCACTGTCAGAGTCCTGCTCCGGGAGCAGGGTCCACTAAAACCTGTGGAAACTGGCAGTGACCTACTGAAGAAATATAGAGTTAGAAACAACAGTAAAAAAAAAAAGACATGAGACACAGTAGAATTAAAGGTGGGAGCTCAGGGGACCATTGTCCATTTGTGGGATTGTGGCAATGGCACTGTTTGCTAAACTCTACTTTAATTGAAGTCTCTTTGCCCAGAGGGTAAGGTGAGGGAGTGAACAAAGATGCCAGCACGTGCTCTGATTGAGCATATCCGCTCCTATTGTTGTTATTTTTTTAAGATAGTTTTATTATTTATTTATTTATTTTGAGACAGCGTGAGACTTGGTAGAGTGCTATGGCATCACAGCTCACAGCAACCTCCAACTCTTGGGCTTAAGCGATTCTCTTGCCTCAGCCTCCTGAGTAGCTGGGACCACAGGCACCCACCACAATGCCCGACTCTCTTTTGTTACAGTTGTCATTGCTATTTTAGGTGGCCCGGACACAGTTCAAACCTGCCACCCTGGGTATATGGGGCTGGTGCCCTACCCACTGAGCCACATGCACCACTCCTATTGTTGTTATTAACCTTAAGGGTAGCCTTGAGAAATCTGAAATCTGAGCCTTGTATTGGGAGAGTCTCCTGCTTGAGATCACACACACAGATTTCTAGGGAGGTGTTAAACTCCGCTATTTCCCAGGGAATAAAATGCCACCAGCATTAATCTCCTGTGAGGAATCTGTGGGAAGGAGAAATTTTCCTCCCATCACCACCACAGAGGATCTTCCTCTGCAATAAGGGATATAAGCTCTTCTGCCGTATCACAGGGCTCAAGCTACTCCCTTGATCTCTGCCCCAGGCAAATGCAAATCTCATCTCCAGCTTGGAGCCTGTAGCTCAGTGGCTAGGGTGCCAGCCACATACAGCAGAGCTGACAGATCTGAACCCAGCCCAGGCCTGCTAAACAACAATGACAACAACACCAAAAAATAGCCAGGTGTTGTGGTAGATGCCTGTAGTCCCAGCTATTTGGCAGGCCGAGGCAAGAGAATTGCTTAAGCCCAAGAGTTTGAGGTTGCTGTGAGCTCTGACATTACAGCACTATATTGGGGGTGATATATTGAGACTCTGTCTCAAAAAAAAAGAAAAAATGCCAGTCTCCACAATGGGTATCTGCTTTGCCTATTTACTAGGCAAGAAACGACCCAGTCAATATATCTTTGTAGTTCTTTGTCATAGCCTCTTCTATGACCATTTTTTCCTCAGAGTGCTCAAAGACCCAGCAGGGCTTTTTGTAAGCTGTATCCTCAACAGGCTAGAATTTCAGAAAAGGCAGGAAGCTTTCTAGCTTGTTCCGAATGAATCAGCTTACTTTTTCATTTTTTTTAGAGACAGACTCTTATTTTGTCACCCTCAGTAGAGTGCTGTGGCATCACAGCTCATGGCAACCGCCAGCTCTTGGGCTTAGGTGATTCTCTTGCCTCAGCCTCCCAAGTAGCTGGGACTACAGACACCTGCCACAATGCCTGGCTGTTTTTTGTTTTTGGCTGGGGCTGTGTTCGAACCTACCACTCTCAGTATATGGCACCCTACTCACTGAGCCACAGGTGCCACCCTTACTTTTTAATTTTCCTCTTTTTCTGGGGGTGCTTTCCCTTGCCAAGAATGGGGTCTTCAGTCCCCATTCTCCCAGCACACCACCATGCCTGGCTAGTTTTTCTGTTTTTAGTAGAGATGACGATCTCACTCTTGCTCAGACTGATCTTGAACTCCTGAGCTCAGGCAATCCAGGCACCTTAGCCTCCCAGTGTGCTAGGATTACAGGCTCCAGCAACCTTGCCTGGCCATTTTTGGGATTATTTTAAAGCAAATTCCAAACATCGGGCTAGATTATAGTCCAAAACTATATCTTGGATGAGCGATAAAAGATAGTGTTTGTTATTCACACATGTCCTGTAGAAGGGAAGATGTCCTGAAATCAAGGAACAGTGGAGGACCCAGCAGCTTACCAGGACCATCTCTGCTCCTGAGTGTACAGTTCAATATGTTGACCCCGTCCTGTTCATAATGTGGACCCAATGAGAATTCTGCTATGCTTTCCAAAGTGCGTTTTTGGGCGACCAGTTTGTTCTGATAGTAGTTTGTACATAGTCGTGTTGGTGAGGAGGGGCAGTTCATTATAGCCCCAGTGTAATTTAAAGGTTTAACTCTGTCTAGGCTCTAAATGTGCAAACTGGGGTAGTAGATAAAAGCCAAACCGCAGGAATGGAAGTAGACATCTTACTTGCTTTATTATTGCTATCTCAAAGTGTGTAAAACATATTTCACTTTTTGTGTCACTTGGGGTGGAAGAAAAAATAGCACTCCACGTATGCTTTGCTAAAAATGGGTTCTTTCAGATTTCCTCTACAAATAAACTATGAGGTAAAATAGGGTGTTGGGGGTACTTCAGGAGAATATCAGGCATCACACTTTCTGGAACTTAACTGATGCTGATTCAGACCTGAAGCAGAGAAGTGAAAAATTGTAGAAGTAATATGACATTTGATTATTTGCTGGCATTTAAAAAATTATTTTTAAGCAAATAGTATCAGGGATGCATTTTGAAAGATACTTAATGTATACCTTTATACTTACAAATTTTTTATGACTGAAATGCTCTGATATCTCAAATTTGCTTCTAAATACTACAGTGAAAGTGTAAGCCTGGGGCCTGGGTGTGCTGGCCAAGGCTGTTGGTTGGGCTGTGGAAGCCCAGCATGAAGTTTTCTCTTGCATGTGTTTGATATTTCCTTTTTTTTTTTTGAGACACGCTCTTGCTCTGTTGCCATCATAACTCAGTGTAACGTCAAACTCCTGAGCTCAAGTGATCCTCGTGCCTCAGTTTTCCAAATAGCTAGAACTACAGACAGGCACCTGCCACAATGCCCAACTGCAACAAAAAATAGCCGGGCGTTATGGCAGGTGCCTGTAGTCCCAGCTACTTGGGAGGCTGAAGCAAGAGAATCGCTTAAGCCCAAGAGTTGGAGGTTGCTGTGAGCTGTGACACTACAGCACTCTACCTAGGGCCTCAGCTTGAGGCTCTATCTCAAAAAAATAAAATAAAGTAGTGCAGGATATTTTGTAATTACACTAAAGTACATTGATATTGCCCCAAAGCCTACCTATTAACCTCCTATGCACTTACTTAAATTGAAATTTACTTTTTTTTCCTAGAATGGAATCTATAGAGAAAATGGAGTCTGATTTTAAAAACTGCCATATGTTTCTTGTGACCATTTTAAACAAAGCTGTCTGTAGAGGATCTTTTCCCCACTGTGAGTACATCCTGTTAAAATAGTACTATTTATAATTTCTTATACAAAATATTGTATTTCTTATAGTTTAGTCTGTATGTTATCTTGTTACTGATTGCATGAAGAATTAGAATTTCTTACCATTTTCAAAACTGAACAGTCCCTTGGCAGATATGCCATGCTTTGAATTACTTTTTCACAATTTCAATGAGGTGAGTGAATATCAAAAGTAAAGTGCTAAAATTAAAGATCTCTTCAGTATACCATTTATTATACCAGTACATTTCTAAAACTAACGTTAAATAGAGCAGATGGCAGAATAGGTTTTTTCACACTTTATTATCATGCATAGCTTTTGTAACTGGAGTATTTCTTTTTTTATTTCTTTTTTGAGACAGAGTCTCACTATGTTGACCTTGGTAAAAGTGCCATGGCGTCACAGGTCACAGTAACCTCAAAATCTTGGGCTTATGCAATTCTCTTGCCTCAGACTCCCAAGTAGCTGGGACTACAGGTGCCCACCACAACGCCCACCTATTTTTTTGTTGTTCTTGTAGTTGTCATTGTTTGATAGCCTGGGCCAATTCAAACCCACCACCCGTGGTGTATTTGGTTGGCACACTTGCCACTGAACTACAGGCACCAAGCCTGCAGTATTTCTTTTCAAAAGATATGTTTGGAGCCCGGCGTTCTGGCAGACGCCTGTAGTCCCAGCTACTTGGGAGGCTGAAGCAAAAGAATCACTTAAGCCCAAGAGAGTTAGAGGTTGCTGTGAGCTGTGATGGCACAGCACTCTACTGAGGGTGACATAATGAGATTCTATCTCAAAAAAAATTCATTTGGGCTTTGGTTTTGGACTTTTTAAGACTTTTTTTTTTTTTTTTTGAGACAGAGGCTCAAGCTGTGCCCCTGGGTAGAGTGCCATGGCATCACAGCAACCTCCAACTCCTGGGCTCAAGCAACTCTTCTGCCTCAGCCTCCCAAGTAGCTGGGACCACAGGCGCCCCTCCCCCGCCCCCCACAACACCCGGCTATTTTTTGGTTGCAGCCATCATTGTTGTTTGGTGGACCTGGGCTAGATTCGAACCCACCACCTTAGGTGTATGTGGCTGGCGCCTTAGCCACTTGAGCCACAGGTGCCAAGCCAATTTTTTTTTTTCTTTTGAGACAAAGCCTCAAGCTATCCCCCTAGGTTGAGTGCCGTGGCATCACAGCTCACAGCAACCTCCAACTCTTGGGCTCAAGCGAGTCTCCTGCCTCAGCCTCCCAAGTAGCTGGGACCACAGGTGCCTGCCACAGCCCCCGGCTATTTTTTTGGTTGCAGCCGTCATTGTTGTTTTGGCAGGCCCGGGCTGGATTCAAACCCACCACCTTAGGTGTATGTGGCTGGCGCCTTAGCCAGTTGAGCCACAGGCACCAAGCCAATTTTAAGACTTCTAAAGCTGCCACTTATCCCAAAGAAATGTGTAGTTGACAATTCAGAACTCCATGTGTGAAGCTAGGGATGGGGAGGGCACAAGAGAAGACTAAGAAGTACCTTTTGTCTGAGCTTTCTGGCAAAGTATACAGTTAATCTCTTCCATTTCTGCATTTTCACACTGCAACATACTTAATTAGGAGTCACTGAGGGTGACGCCTGTGGCTCAGTAAGTAGGGCGCTGGCCTCGGCCAAACTGCAACAAAAAATAGCCGGGCATTGTGTTGGGCACCTGTATTCCCAGCTACTCGGGAGGCTGAGGCAAGAGAATCACCTAAGCCCAAGAGTTTGAGGTTGCTGTGAGCTATGATGCTGCAGCACTGTACTGAGGGTGACAAAGTGAGACTCTTATCTTTAAAGACATGACATGAATCACATGTCAGTTGGATATTTGTAATCTACTATGTAATAGCCCCTATTTGTATGTGCACATTGTGTACTTTAAAAAAAAAAAAGTCACTGAACATTTAAAAGACACTGTAAAATTGTGTAGAAGAAACATTGTCCATTTCTGTATTGGGTACTATACAAATGGGTTCCACTTACAGGTTAGAATATTGTGCTTTGTTGCGAAGTGACTCTTGATTTAATGACTTACGGGGCAAGTACAATTTGTTTAGTGAAATGCCTAGAATTTTTTGTTTTCAAAATTAAAATTATTTGAAATACAATAAACCATACTGACTTTTTCCATTTATATTTAATGAATGCATTCATTTTTATATAAATTTAAAATAATTAGGCTCGGCGCCTGTGACTCAAGTGGCTAAGGCACCAGCCACATACACCTAAGGTGGCGAGTTTGAATCCAGCCC
>NW_003852565.1:68994-71213 GCF_000181295.1 Otolemur garnettii
GACAGCTTGAGGCTCTGTCTGAAAAAAAAAAATTTTTTTTAAATAATTTGTATTTAATTAAAAATAAAAACATGTTTAAATACAGGCAGCCCTTGAGTTATGAACAAAATAGGTTCTGTAGGTTTGTTTTTAAGTTGAATTTGTGTGTAAGCTGGAATGAGTACATTTACCTATTACCTGTAATCACCTCCATTATAAGTGAGAGTCACATGTCAGTTGGATATTTGTAACCTACTGTGTAGTAGCCCCTATTTGTAAGGGCAAATGGTGCATAAGTCAAATGTTTATAACTTGGGAACTGCCTGTTCTTATCAACAACCTTATTCATTTTAAATATTGAAGCCTCCTTTTTTAACCTTATTTTTATTCTTCCCACAGTGGAATCTCTAACACTGTCACTCATGGCTGGCATGGAACAAAGTTAAATATCTTCAATGTAATAAATGTCTCAGAGTTCAAGTTTGTTCATTCCACCACATCCAGCCTAAATGTGGAATCGTTTTATTTGGTTCATTTTTAAAACTTATTTACAACCGGGTGGTGCCTGTGGCTCAAAAGGGTAGGACGTCGGCCCCATATGCCAGAGGTAGTGGGTTCAAACCCAGCCTGGCAAAAAAAAAAAAAAAACTTATTTAAAACCTAGATCAATGGGTTGTAGCTATTTTCTCTGGAAATTATTGCGTGTGTATGTAAAGTTGTATAAATAATGTACAGTGCATATAGGCTGTTTATACTCACATATCCTATTGTAAGATAAGATTTATTTTATTGACACTTTTACATGTAAATTATATTATCTTTGAAAATGTAATTAGTGGTATTAAAACTATAATACTTAAAATTCTTTTTCTTTTGCTGCTGTACTTAAGTCACAGAAGTTTTTTATATAGAGTTTAACATGCTATCTTCCCTAAAGTTGTCTCAGATTTGGCTATGCTAGAAGTGTTTGTGTTTTTAATATGCCTGAGAAGTTATAAAATTGAAAATAGCATTAGCCAATATCAGTGAGTGTAAAAAGCCAACCTCACTCAGAGCCACCTCTTGGTACATACTATGGTTAGGCACTTCTGAGCAGTTTTTGTGAGCTAGCCAGTTATATCTTAAATAAAATTATATTTAATGTTCAATTTTTCTACATTTCTTTATATACGTCTTGGCATGTGTATTAGTCAGAGTTCTCCATTGAAATAGAACCAGTGGGATAGAGAGAGATAGAGAGGAGATTATGAAGTATTGGCTCATGCATGATAGGGGCTTAGAAGGCCCGTGACTGGCTGGCTACTTGCAAGCTGGAGCACCTGGGGAGCCAGTGGTGTCCCCACTGACTTCTTGTGCTCGAGAATAGGAGCACTAGTGTTGGTGGGTAGGAGAAGAAGGCATCTCAGCCCAGAGCACACACCTCACACTTGCCCTTTCTCTGCCTTTCTGTTCTCTCTCTCTCAGCCTTCAACAGATTGGATGATGCTCACCCTTATTGGTGAGGGATTTACCAATTCAAATGTAATGTCTTCCAAAAACATCCTCACAGGCATAACCCCAGTGTTTTGCCTGTCTTTTGAGCATCTGTTAGTCCAGACAAGTGGTCACAACTGTCCTGATGTTACCAGAATTTTTTCTTCATTAGGTCCTTGGTCTCAGAGGTTCAAAGAATAAATCTATAGACCACAGATCAGCGGTGAGACAGGATTTATTTTTACAGAAAAGAAAAAGCATCAGAGCTTCTGGCAGAGGGAAAAACACAAGTCAGAAAAAATCTCCCCCTAGATCCTTTGTCTAGGGGTGTATATATAGCCTAACAAATGAATGGGTACAATCCCTTCCCCTGGAGCAAAGTGTCTGTGAGCCCAGCCTAGAAGCACACAAAATCGACCATGTCTGGGAAATGGGGTGGGAAGGTTCCCTGCTCAGCCACAAGTGTAAGGGGAAGGAGACCCTACAGCGCTCCCAGAGCTTGCAACCTGGAGATGACTCCCCAGCAGTTGTCTGGCCCCTCATGGCTACTGGAGACTCCTGTGACCCCTCTGCCTACTCTTCAGCCTGCTGGCTTCTGTGCCTGCTGCTGTACCAATTTCTCCTTGGCTGAGACACAGAAGGCACAGCAGGTCCTTCTGTCACCTTGCCAGGGCTGCCATGGCCCTGTGTCAATAAATGTTTCTGGCTCGGCACCTGTGGCTCAAGCGGCTAAGGCGCCAGCCACATACACCTAAGGTGGCGGGTTC
>NW_003852565.1:72800-78265 GCF_000181295.1 Otolemur garnettii
AAAAAAAAAAAGTCTACATACTTAATAAAAACCAAATATACTACAACACATTCTCATAAATGAGTTACCGGTGTTAACTAAACCTGGGATAGAAGGTAATTTTTTTGTTTGTTTTGTTTTGCTTTTTTTAAGACAAGGTCTTGCTTGGCTGCCTAGGCCGGAGTGCAGTGGTGTAATCACAACCCACAGAAACCTCAAACTCCTGGGTTCAAGCAGTCCTGCCTCCACCTGAAATCAGAGGTGGCATCATGCTCAGCTAATTTTTTTTATTTTTTGTAGATACACAGTCTCACTGTGTTGCTCAGACTGTTTTCAAACTCCTGGCCTCAGAGTAGTCTTCCTGCCTCAGCCTCCCAGTGCTAAGATTACAAACATGAGCCACCGTGCCCACTAGAAGGTAAATATTTAGAAAAGGAAATGTTTTCATTTAAGAAAATAAGTATTTGGAATTTTTTGTCACTTAAACTAAGATTTCATTCTGTGTCTATATTTTCCCTTTTCTTGAGATTTACAGAGTTTCTGAGTGAAGATTAGCAAGTTTACATTAGGGGAAGTATAGACTTTACAAACTGTCACCAGTTGGTTTCTTTGGGAAATAGCCTTTTAATAAAATTAGATGTGAAACTGCCCTGTAGACAAGAGTGAGAGGGAGGCCAATTGGCTAGAGAGGAAAGTTGGTCTGCAGAGCGTGCCAGTGGAATTGGCCTGTTAGGTTTTCCTGTGTTGGGGAAAGATGGCCATACCTTTATACTTCACCTCATTCCGTCGCAATTGTAGGTTTGCTGGGAAGAGCAAGACCTGTGCAGCAGAGTCAACCCCAGGAGCAGCTATAGCTGAGGCTGCATCTCTGCACACAGATCTGAGGGGGAAGGATCTGAGCATCACAGGATCACGGCCTGTGCAGCAGAGTCAACCCTAGGTGCAGTTGTAGCGGAGGCTCTCTCGGCACATAGCACACTCAGGGGTGAAGGATCTGAGCACCATGTGATCACGACAGCTGCAGTCATATGATTGAGTTTTCTGAAGAAGACATTTTACACTAAATCTAAGAGCTGTTCCTTAGCTCATTTGTGTGTAAGAGCTAATACTGTAGCTGGCATGGCGGTTCATGCCTGTAATCCCAGCACTGTGGGAGGCTGAGGCAGGATAATTGCTTGAGCTCAGGAATTTGAGACTTGTGTGAGCAAGAGTGAAACCCTGACTCATTAAAAAACTGAAAAACCGGCTTGGTGCTCATAGCACAGTGGTTACAGAGCCAGCCACATACGCTGAAGGTGGCAGGTTCAAAGCTGGCCCGGGCCAACTCAAACAACTGCAACAAAAAAATAGCCAGGAGCTGTGGTGGGCACCTATAGTCCCAGCTACTTGGGAGGCTGAGGCAAGAGAACTGCTTAAGCCCAAGAGTTTGAGGTTACTGTGAGCTGTGACACCAGGGCACTCTACTGAGGGTAACATAGTGAGACTCTGTCTCAAAAAAACCCAAAAAACTGCAAAACCCAGCTGGGCGCCATGGCAAATGCCTGTAATCAGCAGCTTCCGGAGGCTTAGGCAGCAGAAGAATGCCCATAGCCCAAGTCTGAGGTTGCAATGAGCTATGACACCACTGCACTCTGCTCAAGACATGGGGTAGGATTCTCTCAACAACGACAATATATATATATATGTGTGTGTGTGTGTATAAATAAAAATGATACTAGGATATACGCTGCCCTGTCTTATATGTGAAATGGGTTGGATCTCTTTTACTTAGTTTTTCTTACATTTCTATTTATACTTTTAAAAGATTTTTTTTTTTAAGCCATAAGTATTTTTCCAGTCAGGTGCATAAGAAGCCCACATGTCATTACTCCCAGCCATAATAAGGAAAAGGCTGAAACTGAAAATTAACTCTTATATCCATCAGAGAATTGAGGTAAGCAAGTTAGTAAAGTAGTATTTACAGAATCAAGGTGATGGTTACATGGGTGTCCACTATAAAGTTCTTTCAACTAAAGTTCTATGTTTGGAATTTTGGGGAATGTGTTGCAAGAAACAATATAATAAAACGACATTGAAAATACTGATTTTCCAGGAATGGATTAACAAGATGTGGTTTATGTATACCATGGAATACTATTCAGCCATTAAAAAAGATGGAGGCAGCTTGGCGCCTATAGCTCAACCGGCTAAGGCGCCAGCCACATACACCTAAGGTGGCGGGTTCAAATCCCCAGCCCGGACCCGCCAAACAACAATGATGGCTGCAACCAAAAAATAGCCGGGCGTTGTGGCGGGCGCCTGTGGTCCCAGCTACTTGGGAGGCGGAGGCCGGAGACTCGCTTGAGCCCAGGAGTTGGAGGTTGCTGTGAGCTGTAATGCCACGGCACTCTACTCAGGGGTACAGCTTGAGGCTCTGTCTCAAAAAAAAAAAAAAAAAAAAAAATGGAGGCTTTATATCCTTTGTATTAACCTGGATGGAAGTGGAACACATTATTCTTAGTAAAGCATCACAAGAATGAAGAAGGATGAATCCTCTGTATTCAGTTTTGATATGAGGACAATTAATGACCTAATACACCACCGTGGGGGAAGGGGAGAGCAAAGAGAGAGGGAATGAGGGAGGAGTGTGGGGTCTGGGTCTGTGACACACCTCTTGGGGGCAAGACACAATTGTAAGAGGGACTTTACCTAACAAATGCAATCAGTGTAACCTGGTTTCTTGTACCCTCAATGATTCTCCAACAATAAGAAAAAGAAAATACTGATTTTCAGTCTCAGCACCTATAGCTCAGTGGCTAGGGTGCCAACCACATACACCAGGGCTGGTGGGTTCAAACCCAGCCTGAGCCTGCCAAGAAACAATGGCAACTACAACCAAAAAATAACTGGGTGTGGGCAGCACCTGTGGCTTAGTAGGTCGCCGGCCCCATATACCAAGGGTGGCAGGTTCAAACCTGGCCCCAGCCAAACTGCAACAATAAAAATTAGCCGGGTGTTGTGATGGGCGCCTGTAGTTCCAGCTAATTGGGAGGTTGAGGCAAGAGAATCACCTAAGCCCAAGCGTTGGAGGTTGCTGTGAGCTGTGACACCATAGCACTTCACTGAGGTCGACAAAGTGAGACTGTCTCTGAAAAAAAAAATAATAATAAAATAGCTGGGCATTGTGGTGGGTGCCTGTAGTCCCAAGCTACTTGGGAGGCTGAATCAAGAGGAATTGCTTGGGTGGCGCCTGTGGCTCAAAGGAGTAGGGCATTGGCCCCATATGCCAGAAGTGGTGGGTTCAAGCCCAGCCCAGCCAAAAACTGCAAAAGAAAAAAGAGAATCGCTTAAGCCCAAGAGTTAGAGGTTGCCATGAACTGTGATGCCATGGCATTCTACCAAGGGTGACATAGTGAGACTCTGTTTCAAAAAAAAGAATAGGCTTGGCACCTGTGGCTCAAGCTGGCTAAAGTGCCAGCCACATACATCCCAGGCCCGCCAAACAACGATGACTGCAACCAAAAAATAGCCAGGCATTGTGGCAGGCGCTTGTAGTCCCACCTACTTGGGAGGTGGAGGAGGAGACTCGCTTGAGCTCAGGAATTGGAAGTTGCTGTGAGCCGTGATGCATAGCACTCTACCCAGGGCAACAGCTTGAGGCTCTGTCTCAAAAAAAAAAAAAAAAAAAAGAATATACTGGGTGGCACCTGTGGCTCAAGGAGTAGGGCATCGACCCCATATCCTGGAGGTGGTGAGTTCAAACCTTGCCTGACCAAAAACTGTGAAAAAGAAAAAAAGAAAATACTGATTTTCAGGTCAGGCAAGGTGGCTCATGCCTGTAATCCTAGCACTCTGGAAGGCCAAGGCAGGTGGATTGCCTGAGCTCATAGGTCCGAGACCAGCTTGAGCCAGAATGAGACCTTGTCTCCACAAATAGCCAGGCGTTATGGCAGGCACCTCTAGTCCCAGCTACTCGTGAGGCTGAGGCAGAACTGATTGAGTCCAAGAGTTTGAAGTTGCTGTAAGCTATGATGCCATGGCACTGTATCACCCCAGGGTGACAAAATGAGACTCTATCTCCAAAAAAAAAGGAAAATACTGATTTTCAGCTAGGTGTGGTGGTTTGTGCCTATAATCTCAGCATTTTGGGAGGCTGAGGGCAGGAGGATTGCTTGAGCTCAGGAGTTCAAGATCCCCTGAACTTCATATTGAGACCCCAACTCTACAAAAATTGTTTTTAAAAATTAGATGGGTGTTGTGATATGTGCTCGTAGTCCCAGCTACTTGGGAAGCTAAGGCAAGATGATCACTTGAGCTCAGGAGTTTGGAGCTGAAGTGAGCTATGATCAGGCCCACTTCACTCTAGGCCTGGGTGGAGCCCAAAACCTTACAGTTCCCTGATGGTACTATTTCTGCTGGTGCAGGGGTCACACTTTGTCACCCACTGTCCTGATGAATAAAAAGTCAAGAACATAGGGTGGCGCCTGTGGCTTAGCCGGTCTGACGGGGCCCCATATACCAAGGGTGGTGGGTTCAAACCCAGCCCCAGCCAAACTGCAACAAAAAAAATAGCTGGACATTGTGGCGGGCACCTGTAGTCCCAGCTGCTTGGGAGTCTGAGGCAAGAGAATCGCCTAAGCCCAGGAATTGGAGGTTGCTATGAGCTGTGTGACGCCACGGCACTCTATGGAGGACAAAAAAGTGAGACTCTATCTCTTAAAAAAAAAAGTCAAGGACTTATACGTCTCAAAAGAGAAAAGGATCCAGTTAGAAAAGCTGATCAAAAAAGCTTGGAGTGGTCATCAATAACTGAACTAGGCTCAGGAAGGCAGGGTCATCTGCTGTGGGAATAGCTAACACAAAAGTAAAACAGCGAATATGTGCGTGAGTGCAGTTTGGGTCTTGTGGAGAGTTCATGAAGAGTGATGGGAAAGAAAGTTGGAAAGATGGCTTGGCGCCTGGAGCACAACAGTTACAGCGCTATCCACATACACCCAGGGTGGCGGGTTCAAACCCTGCTCAGGCCAGCTAAACAACAATGACAACTGCAACAAAAAATAGCCCAGCGTTGTGGTAGGCACCTGTAGTCCCAGCTAACTGGGAGGCTGAGGCAAAAGAATTGCTTCAGTCCAAGTGTTTGAGGTTGCTGGGAGCTGTGATGCCATGGCACTCCACCAAGGGTGACATAGTAAGACTCTGTCTCAAAAAAAAAAAAAAAAAGCAGGAAAGATGGATTCGATTAAATTGTAGGGAGTTCTGGGTACCATTAAATGTGTCACATGAACTTTTGAGCTGCAAGTAACAGAAATCAGCAGTATTATTATCCACTGCTACACAACAAATTACCCCAAACTTAGTGCTTTAAAACATCTGTTGTCTCGGCGCCTGTGGCTCAAGTGGCTAAGGCACCAACCACATACACCTAAGGTGGTGGGTTTGAATCCAGCCCGGGCCCACCAAGCAACAATGATGGCTGCAACCAAAAAATAGCAAGGTGTTGTGGCGGG
>NW_003852565.1:79469-81275 GCF_000181295.1 Otolemur garnettii
GAGACTCGCTTGAGCCCAGGAGTTGGAGGTTGCTATGAGCTGTGATGCCATGGCACTCTACCCAGGGGGACAGCTTGAGGCTCTCAAAAAAAAAAAAAAAAGTGAATGTGTAAATCCAGCCTATGTTCAAGAAAAGTGCTTACATATGGAATAGGTACCAGAGACAAGGACTTTAGGGATCACCTTAGAAGCTACCACAGTCTGCCCTCTGGCCTCTGAATCATTCATGTCATTTGAAATATCAAAGTACAGGCAGCCCCCTTTCCAAGGATCCCAAAAGTCATCCCACTGCAGCATTAGTTCAGAGGTTGGACAGCATCATCCAAACCAAGTTCAGGTGCTGAAGGAGCATCTCAGTTTCGTTCCTTAAATACAGCTCCTCATTCAGTTCCTTCCAGTCTAAACATATGTGACACTAAAGAGGCAAGTGATGTCCCCACACACAGATGTGCCATAATGAGACAAGCATTGGGTAACTCCTGCCGACGAACCTGTTTACAGAGGGAAGAGAGGTGGAAATGGGAGGAAGGTTAATAAGGAGTCAGTGATCCAGCAATCCAGCTGACCAAAGGTGGCCGCTCCGCGCTCCTTGACTAGGTCAGAGTAACTTCCCATAGCTCTCCGTCCTGACTTCTGGCATCTAGGTTCTGCATTCAATCATCTTTCCTTTTTTTCTAAGAGATCACATTTGCAGCAGAATTGTTTTCTCAGCCTCCTCCTGATAATAGAATTCTGGGAGCCCCAAAGTCTTTCCTTATCACAAGATCTCTTTCTTTCAGTCTAAACCGGAAGTTTTTCTGGTAACATTACACTATTAAGAACTTTGTGGGTCTCAGTGCCCATAGCACAATGGTTACGGTGCCAGCCACATACATTGAGGCTGGCGGGTTCAAACCTGGCCTGGGCCAGCTAAACGACAACTGCAACAACAACAAAAAAGTGGTGGGTGCCAGTCAGCTACTTGGGAGGCTGAGGTAAGAGAATCAGTTAAGCCAAAGAGTTTGAGGTTGCTGTGAGCTGTGACGCCACAGCACTCTACCAAGGGTGACATAATGAGACTCTGTCTAAAAAAAAGGGGGGGGTGGGCACCTGTGGTTCAGTGGGTAGGGCCCCATATACTGAAGGTGGTAAATTCAAACCCAGCCCCAGCCAAACTGCAACAAAAAATAGCCAGGTGTTATGGGGGCGTCTGTAATCCCAGCTACTCCTGAGGCTGAGGCAAGAAAATCACCTAAGCCCAGGAGTTGGAGGTTGCTGTGAGCTGTGTGATGCCATGGCACTCTACCAAGAGTGATAAAGTGAGACTCTGTCTCTACAAAAAATAATAATAAATAAAAATAAAATAAACTCCCCGGGAGGCACCTGTAGCTCAGTGGTTAGGGTGCCGGCCACATGCACCCTAACCAGGGGGGTTGAACCCGGCCTGGGCCTGCTAAACAAATAAACAAATAAAAATAGCAGGGCATTGTGTCAGACATCTGAAATCCCAGCTACTAGGGAGGCTGAGGCAAGAGAGCAAGAGAATTGCTTGAGCCCAAGAGTTTGAAGTCGCTGTGAGCTATTATGCCACAGCACTCTACGGAGAGCAACAAAGTGAGACTCTGTCTCAGTAAAATAAATAAATAAACTCCCTACTGCCTTGGATTCCTCCTGAGTAGCAACCTTCTTGTGTGTCCTAAAGACCCTGTCATTTGAGAGGAACTATGAGATTTAATCTATTCACAGGGCCTTGTGTGTCACTGAACGATTCTCTCATGCACAATTTTTTCTTTTTCTGATGTCTTCTTTTTTTTTTTTTTTTTTTTT
>NW_003852565.1:82352-84081 GCF_000181295.1 Otolemur garnettii
CCGGGCTGGGGATTCGAACCCGCCACCTTAGGTGTATGTGGCTGGCGCCTTAGCTGCTTGAGCCACAGGCGCCGAGCCGGCAACAGCTTTGTTAAACTCTCTCTCTCTCTTTTTTGTGAGACAGAGTTTCACTCTGTCACCCTGGGTATCAGCTTAGCTCACAGCAACATCAGACTCCTGGGGTCACCAATACTGTTTCAGCCTCCCAAGTAGCTTGGACTATAGGCACCTGCCATAACACTGGCTGATTTTTCTATTTTTAATAAAGGTGAGGTCTCACTCTTGCTCAGGCTGGTCTTATACTCCTGAGCTGAAACAATCCACCCGCCTCAGCCTTTCAAAGTGCTGGAATTACAGGTATGTGTCACTGCACAGGTCCAAATTGCTAAATTTTCTTACTATTTATTTTTTGAGACATAGTTTCACTATGTTGCCCTCGGTAGAGTGCTGTGGTGTCACAGCTCAGAGCAACCTCAAACTCTTGGGCTTAAGCAATTCTCTTGCCTCAGCCTCCTGAGTAGCTGGGACTACAGGTGCCCAACTTAATGCCTGGCTACTGTTTTTTTGTTGTAGCAGTTGTCGTTGTTGCTTAGCTGTCCTGGGCCAGGTTCGAACCCTTAAGCCTCAGTGCATGTGGTCAGCCCTTTTTTTTTTGAGACATAGTCTCATTCTGTCCCCAGCGCTACAGTGCTATATCTTCAGCCTAGTTCATGGCGACTTCAAACTCTTGGGCTTAAGTGAGTGATCCTCTTGCCTCAGCCACAGGAGTAGCTGGCACTAGGGGTGCCACAGCACCTGGCTATTTTTAGAGATGGGGTCTCGCTCTGGCTCAGGCTGGTCTCAAACTCATGAGCTGAAGCAATCTGCCCATCTCAGCTTCCCAAAGTGCTGGGATTACAGGTGTAAACCACTGTGCCCAGACTCCAGTCATTTTATCTTGCTTTGTTCAGGCTGGCCTCAAACTCCTGAGCTCAAGTGGTCTTCCTGCCTGGGCTCACCTCCCAGAGTGCCAGGATTACAGGCATCAGTCATGTGCTCTGCCTAAGTTATGTCTTTTTTTTTTTTGAGACAGAGCCTCAAGCTGTTGCCCTGGGTAGAATGCCGTGGCATCACAGCTAACAACAACCTCCAACTCCTGGGCTCAAGCGAGTCTCCTGCCTCAGCCTCCCAAGTAGCTGGGACTAAAGGCGCTCACCACAACACCCGGCTATTTTTTGGTTGCAGCCATCATTGTTTGGCAAGCCCAGGCTGGATTCGAACCCGCCACCTTAGGTGTATGTGGCTGGCGCCTTAGCCACTTGAGCCACAGGTGCCGAGCCAGTTATGTCCTTTTTAAATGGCATATATTTGGGTTTTGTTTCCATCCACCATGATAATTTCTGTTTTAATTCTTTTACATTTAGCATATTTAGCATTGAATTTAATGATGTCTAGTCCACGTATATTTAATGTAATCTAATCTCATTGTATTTAAGTGTTCTCTGTCTTCCGTGCTTTTTGTTCCTTCTTTCCTGCCTTCTTCTGGAATGAGTATATTTTGGTATTTTACTTTATCTCCTTTTGAATTTTTGAAGCTATATATATTTTTTTGTTTGGTTTTTGAGACAGAGCCTCAAGCTGTCCCCCTGGGTAGAGTGCTGTGTTATCACAGCTCACAGCAATCTCCAACTCCTGGGCTCAAGTGAGTTTCCTGCCTCTGCCTCCCAAGTAGCTGGGACCACAGGCACCC
>NW_003852565.1:85270-88290 GCF_000181295.1 Otolemur garnettii
GTTGTTTGGCGGATCCGGGCTGGGGATTCGAACCCGCCACCTTAGGTGTACGTGGCTGGCGCCTTAGCCGGTTGAGCTATAGGCGCCGAGCCTAGGGCAACTTTTCTAAGCTTGCTTGTGACGAGCTTACTCTACTAACATTTTCCATGATTGTTTTTTGGGGACTGGTTCAAGTCAGGTTTTCTCTGCCCACGGCTCAGAGGGAAGGTGAGGGTTGCAGAAGGCCCGGGAGGCGCGTACCTGCCGCACCTGCCGCGCCGGCCCGCGGAGGAAGGAAGATGAGCCTCCTTCCAGGTGGTGGGGCGCCGCACCGGCGCGCCCAGGGTGTCCCCCAGGGTGTCCCTGTTTTGCCCTGTGGAGCCCCGGGACGCGGTGCGGACCCAGTTCCTTACATACAACTCCACGCCTGCTTCGCCCCTGGCTCGCGCAAGCTGAGACCGCCTGGCCGGCAGGTGCTGCTCAGGGCCCTCCGAAGGGGACAGCACCTTCGGCCTCCGGCGGCTCCCGGACGGCAAGGAAGGGGCCGGGGACGCCCCGCCAGAAGGGAGGGAGCGGCCGGGAGGGAGCGGCCGGGAGGGAGGAGCGCTGGGAGGAAGAGGCCGAGCCGGGAGCCCCCGCCCTGGGAGGAAGGGGAGGAGGCCCAACGCTTCCTGGCGCATTCCCGGCCCGCCCAAGTGACTCGCTCACCCAGGAAACTCCTAGGGCCCGCCCGGGACCCCCGAGCCGCCGCCGCTGCGGACCCAGGTGAGGAACCTCGCCGCTCTCGCTCCCGCCCTGCGGCCTCTGTGGGATCCCGGTCGCCCTCGGAACTTGGTCCAGACAGGGCAGCGGCAGGGCCAGGACAGGGCCCCACGGGTGGCCGGGACTTGGCCCTCGGTGGCGCGGCCTCCTTGGCGGCGCGGCTTCCTTGGTCTCCCCGGCCTCCTTGTCCCCCAGTTCCGGGCCCCCGCTCTCCGGCCCCCCGGGTCCCACACATCCCAGGCCCACCCTTCCCGGCCTCCGATCGCGAGCGCCCCGCCCCCGCGCGCCGGGGGTCAGCAGCCCCGATCCCGCGCCCCGGTCACGTGGCGGGGGCTCCACCGGCGGAAGTGGGTCGCCGTCGCGCGTGTTATTGTTGGCATGGAAGGCGCAGACGGATGCTAATCTTGCATTGCGGTCGTGCGATGAGACCCCAACTGGTTTTTGTTCCGTGCCCCCGTTTGAGAAGCAGCGGGAGGTCGTGGTCGGGCGAATCCGACCTGCAGATTTGGGGAGATGAGTTTTGGGCTTTGTTAGAGGCGCGATTGCGAAGTGGGCAGCCCTCTTCCGCGCAGCTTCGGCATCGTGTATTTTAAGCCCGAAATGCTGGCGCTTAATTTGCAGCACGTTGGGGTGTGAGAAAAAGGGTGGAAGAATATTTAGGAAATGGGATTTAAGGAGCGATTTTTAAGCTGAGCGAGGCGTCCGGGCGTTGTCAACTCTGCTGTTAAGTTTGGACACTGTCGACGGCCATTGCGTGTTGGTCCAGCTCCCCGGTGATCTGCTCCCGCGTGGGCGTCGGAGACGCAGGAACGTACCTTTTCCGTGGTGAAGGACATCGTGTGCCACACCTGACGGCTTTTTGCCGCGTTACGAGCTTGGCAGTATTTCTTGGCTGTATTCTCACGGGATTCCCCAGGTGATGCGCGGCTGAGGCGGCGGGGATGCCTGGAGCTCTGGCTGGAGCAGCTGTGCACGCCAGCTGGGTGACAGCGCTCAAGGTCCGGGCCAGGTTGTGAGCCCGAGCTGGTCCGTTGGAAGCCGGTGAGGGTTGCACACGTGCTGACCCTTATCCCTGAGGGTGGCTAATGATTTTTCTTGGAAAATCTGTATCTGCAGGCTCAGATAGAGGCCTGAAAGAACCTAATCACGTTTCAAATAAACGTGGGCGGGGAAGGTGTGTATTTGTAGTTTCGCAGGAAAACAGTGCTGAGGTGGTGCAAGTCCTGCTGCCGCCTTCCAGCCCCAGTATCCTCAGTCTGACAGAGGCAAGACAGAGCTGCGGAGAACCTTTCCTGTCTCAATGCGTTTGTGTGTTAGAGGGTTGTTCAAAGAAAACGTATCCCTGAAGTTTGCGTGTGTTTAAATTTATTTTGAAATTGGCATGTAGTAAAATTCACTTTCTGCGATACAGTTCAATGAGTTTTGACAGATGCATAGAGGCGTGTGCCTCCCGCCACCGTCAGAGCGTAGAGCAGTTCCACCACCTCCACAAGTCCTTCTGTGCCCCTCCCTCTAGTCATCCCGTCTCTTCACCCTCCCCTCCTGGTAGCCACTGATCTGTTCTCCACCCCTGCCGTCTTGCTTTTTCCAGAGTGTCCTAAGTGGGCTGTGAATCTAGCTCTTGGCCTAATGCTTGTGAGATTCAGGTGTGCTGCACTTTGTCCCTGAGGAGTAAAGATGCAAGGGCTTGAAGAAACAGCCTGAAAGACTGAAATATTTTTAGGTGGATGGTGCCTGTGGCTCAAAAGGGTAGGGTACTGGCCCCGTATGCCGGAGGTAGCAGGTTCAAACCCAGCCCCGGCCAAAAAAAAAAAAAAAGCTTAAAATATTTTTAGGTGATGAGAAAAGTTGTAAAACTCCCAATTTATTAAAAAATGTCAACAGCGTGGGACTACTTATGCCAAAAGTGCAATCTTTTCCACTTCTGCAGTAGTGTGCAGTCTTTTATGTGCATACATAGCTTTTGGTAACAGTGAGGTTATATTACACGTTTTCACTTAATGATCTTTGATTAAAGCACTTAGATGTGTACAGTATACAAACATAAATTTCCCTCAGTCTTTTCAATAACTATTTCCTAGTGTGGCTGTATCATTTATTTAATCAACCTCCTGTTAATTGACATTATGATTATTTACTGTTTTCCACCACTATGTTCCTGCTGGGGGACAGTGGTCAATGCTTGTGTCTGTGTCTTCATGCATATACTCAGTTAGCATTCTAAAGGTGAATTTGGGTTTAAATAATAGCTAATATTTCATGAGTATCTTTTTTTTTTT